>NC_134362.1:112034313-112036813 GCF_048569485.1 Anomaloglossus baeobatrachus
TATTTGCCGGGTCCATATCTGTAATGGCGTAGTCTACTACACTCCTTCCTACATGGGAGTCTAGTGTATATCTTCCCAGTGAGTCTCCCTTTGTACGTCCATTAAGAATATGAAGACCTAAACTTTTACATAAGTTCAGGAGCTTTTTGCCACTTTTGTTGACTGTACTGTCATAGCTGTTTCTCTCTGAGTGTTCTGAGTCGTGACTGTCATTCTCTGCCCCAAATATGTAGATGTTTCCGTCTGTGGTCAGAAAGTCTTTTTCTCTCCCTGTTCTTGCATTGAGGTCTCCAAAGATGAGAACTTTGCCCAGGACCTGATAATGGGTGGCTTCTTCTTGTAAGATCTCAAAGCTGTCTGGATTGAAGTAGGGGGACTCTGGCGGTGGTATATAGGTGGTGCAGAGGTAGACATCGGACTGAGAGGTGAGGATGGAGCTGCTGATTCTGATCCATATGTGGCTGCCTCCTCTCTTCACTGGTGTGATGTACTGGTGGAGCTCTTCTTTATACCAGATCAATATTCCTCCTGAGCAGCGGCCCTGTTTGATGTTTTTATTTTTAAGGGCAGGGAGAGAGATTTCTCTGTATCCGATTGGCACCAGAGATTCGTTTTCAGCTCTGGTCCATGTTTCCAGGAGGATCTGAATGTCTATATTCTTCAGTCTTTGAATAAAGTCGGGGTCATTTGTTTTACATCCAAAGGCCGAGGTGCTCAGGCCTTGGATGTTCCAGCTGCTGATTGTGAATGAGGTCATTTTTTTTTTTTTCCTATATACCTCATGTGTATATACCTTGTAATGAGTGCGGCTGTGTAAGACACTCTGGATTTACGACTGGTTTATAGGTATGTTAGATCCAGTCACATTAGTTTCCTGCACAATGTGCTGAGCAGGGTTCTAATCTCTTCCATATCTCTGCCCTGCATGTCTCTGTGTGGGGTTGATGGTCCCCTCCATGGTGGTCTCCTCCTCTGATGGCCCGATGTTGGGTGAAGGGCTTTGTTTCTGGCCTCCTGTGATGAAATTGGGGTTTCCTGTCTTTTTATTGTTGGGGGTCTTTCCATGGGATTTTGGTTGTTGTTGAGTCCAGGCATGGGGTCTCTGTTTAGTATAATGTCCTTCAGCTCTTTGGCCAGTAGGCTGACCCCTTGTTTGTTTAGGTGCTTGTCGTCGTAGAGGTGTTGGTGTTTTATGGAGGGGTGTTGTGCCAGGATCACGTCGGGCACAGCCTTGATTCTTGTGGTCAGGTCCGTGTTGATGTTCTGGGTAGTTTGGCTGGATACATCATTTCTTGGGAGCAGAGATGATAGAATTATTTTGCTGTCTGGGAATTTTAGTTTTGCCGTCTTTGCTAGTTGGGTCAGTTGTCCTGCGATCTGCTGGTGTTGGGCTGGCAGATTGTTTGTTCCTGTGTGTATAAAAATATGATTTGGGCTTGTGAACCGTGGGTTATTGATGACTGCCATCACCTGCTCAATAGTTGCACAGTGGATTTTTTTGACCCTTTTTCCTGGAAATAGTCGCCATGTTTTCAGGTATTTCCCATTTGAGTCCATTATTAGGATGGTATCAAAACGTTGTGAGGTCACGGGTGGGGTACGTGGGTGAAGCTGGGGGTCTGTGCTGGAGATTTTGCTGGTGGCTAGTTCTCTTCTCTTTTCTGTTTCTCTGGTTTGTGGTTCACTTATGTTATTTTCAGGAGCATTCATATTGTTGGAGTTATTTGGTATCTCAGTGTCCTGGCCAGTGGAGGCCATTGTGTCTGTTCTGGTGTTAGTTACCATAGCTCCCTCCTGGCCAGTGGGGGCCATGTTGTCTTCACTCCTCTGTGTTTCTATGGCGTCCTCCTGTTTCAGGTGTCCCGGAGTCTTCAGCTCTGTTATCTCCTGTCTCAGTCGGGCATTTTCATGCTGCAGTTCACACATTTTGCTTCTTATTTCCTGCAGATGCATATTCACTGCTGCATATTCACACCTCAGTTTGCTTATCTCATTCATTACTTGGTCATTTGCATTTCTGTCACCAAGGTTTCTTTGAAGTTCTTCTTTAAATTGTACAAAGTCTCTTTCTAGTTGAGATAAACAGTCTCTGAGGGTCTCGGGTGAGGGGTGTGAAGTGTTGGGGGCTGCAGTTCTGTCTCTGGAGGTCTCTGTAGAGGTGATGGTGGCTGCTGGGGTTTGTTGTTCTTTGCAGTTTTGTGCCTGGAGTTTAATTTGAGAAAAGCTGTCTTCAAATTTCTGTAAGTTTTCCTCAGCCCCTTGTACCATGATTATGCCGTTATTGTACACGTTTATGGTCAGTGAGTTGGTCTCGTCTTCTTTTTGGTTTCTAATTCTGATCTGCTGGCCCTTATGATTGCCGTTCTTGGATATATACTTATATTGATTGCACAGAGCGGTGTGCCAGGCTAAGGGCTGGTCTGTGAAAAATAAATAATTGGTTTTCCTTTTATCTTCCTCTTTAGAGGTAAAATCAGGAAAGAGGGTCTCTGGCTCTTCT
>NC_134362.1:112039313-112155292 GCF_048569485.1 Anomaloglossus baeobatrachus
ACACACACACCCGATCGCATACACTCACACACACACACCCGATCGCATACACTCACACACACACCCGATGGCATACACTCACAACATCCGGAGATACCACATGCTTCTGGCCATGTGATCCTCCGGCAGGTCCTGGAAGCTCACTGCACAGTATCGCCGCCGAGAAGCAAGCGATATCCCAGGATGTTGTGAGTGTGTGGATGCGATGTGATGTGTGTGTGAGGTGTGTGTGAGAGTGAGTGTGATCTGATGTGTGTGCGTGTGTATGTTCCGCCGCTGCAGGACCTTGATGCGCTGGTAACTATGCTACCATGGTTACCAGCGTATCCCGTCCCCCGCTCGCCCGGGGCCCACACCAGCATACGCCGGCAACCCCAGCAATGCAAGGGTATGTGTCGGCTGGGTTAGCGGCGTACGCTGATGTGGGCTCCGGGGGGTACAGTACTCACCTGGGAGTCGTGGCTCCGTGTCGCTTCAGGGAATGCGTGCGGGGGCGGGGCCAGAGCGAGCGTGCATTGCGTGAGGGGGGCGGGGCGTGGCCGAGTTGCCAATACGTGCAGGGTGCCGGGGCGAGAGGCCAATCCGAGTGGGGGCGGAGCCTGGGCGAGCTGCCGGCCAATCCGTGTGGTGGCGGAGCCTGGGCGAGCGGCCAATCGGTGCGGGGGGCGGGGCCATGGCGAGCCCAGCGGCCAATCCGCTTTGTGTCACCGTAAGGACACAATTTTGGAGCAAGACAGACAGACAGAATAAGGCAATTTATATATATATATATAATATACACTTATATACACATACACACACACACACACACACACAATATATATATATATATATATATATATATATATAATTAGTCCTAAGACAATAGTAAGCGCTTGACCCATTAGTAAGCTTATAATTCTGCAGCTGGTTTAAAGGCAAGAAACCACCCCAAAAAGTTGCCCAAATAAGTTTACATAAAATAAATTAGAGATTTTTTTTTTTTAGTAAAATATCTCACAAACCAGCGCTGAAATATAAGAGAAGGAGAGTTAATTTAATTAATTTTATTAGAACAAGAGTCCTAATTCCTACTGCTGAACAAGGACAATTATAAAAATAAAAATTAAAAACTTTTTAAACACAAAAGGACTGCAATATCGTGGGGCCCCGGCCGGCGGCAGCCACGATATGGTACAGGAATATTAAATTGACAAGGTACCTAATTCAGTTAATAAAAATACTCAAGGATAAATACATATGTATGTTTAAAATAGCTGTGAAAGTTCGGTCACAAAAGAGGGTTTGAATACTAATGAATTCCATTTAAAATTTACTTACACATTTAGCACTGAGACGATCAATTTTTTGGATCTGAATATTTTTATTGAAAACAACAAAATTGAAACTAGAACGTATCACAAACCAACAGACACCAATAGTTAGTTATATTTCATTAACTAGCTGCCATTTGCCCAGTTGGCTTCTCAATGTTCCAAAAAGCCAATTCATTAGGGCTTATAGGAACTGCAGCAGAATAAAGGATTTTGAACTAGAAGCCGCGTCATTAACTAACAAATTTGTGGAAAAGGGATATGAGGAGAAGTTTCTAGAGGATGTATACCAACAAACTAAATTAATTGAGAGAAAAAAATCTCCTCCAGAATAAAACTATGGTTTATATGCCTCATGAAAAAGTGGAATTAAATATACCAATAATACTACAATATACAGCACAAACAAAGAAGTTAAAAAATATTGTAAGAAAGTATTGGAACCTCCTTAAGGACGACAAAGTAATTGGTGATTTGCTGCCCTTCTCTTAACCCAATTGAGCATGCATTTCACTTGCTCAAATCCAGACTTAAAGGGGTGGTTCACCCATTTTTTTTTTTCCCCAATGATTCTCACTTACCATTGTCTGCATCTTCTGCATTGGCTTCTGTTTCCATTTCTGGCACTGAGCGGCGCTATGCTGCACGCTCAGTGCCTGTCACATGACCCCCTGGAGCTGTGGCCGCCGGCATCCTCTGACGTCCCGGCATTTCCGGGCTCTCAAACAAGACGGGTACGTCACAGGATGCCGGCGCCACTCAGTGATTGACTGGGCTGTGGGCGGTGACTACCTGACGTCACAGCCCAGCATCGAGGGGAGGATCCGGAGGACGCCAGTGTGTGGAGCGGTGAAGGCAGAGCGCGCGCTTACCAGCATTCAGCTGTGGGAGGTATGGGCTCCCGTGTGGAGTACAGGGGGGGTTTCCTCCACTGAAATCCCCCCTGTCACGCAAGTATGTGATCACACTGTCCACCCGCCCGCTGTGCTCAGCTGTCAGGAGAGCGGACGGTGTCGGCAGTGTGATCATATACTCCCCCCAGCAGCACAGGTGACCGGACGCTGCATGGGACCAATCTGCTCCACTCTGTCACCTGCACAACAAGTCCCACAGTGGAGACAGTGACATGTAGCATCCGGTCACCTGCACAACAAGTCCCAGAGTGGAGACAGTGACATGCTCTGCTCTGACACATAGTGTGCTGCATGTCACTGTCTCCATTCTGGGACTTGTTGTGCAGGTGACCGGATGCTACATGTCACTAACTGTATCCACTCTGGGACTTGTGCAGGTGACCGGATGCTACATGTCACCACTCTGTGATTTCTGCTGCATAGTACCAACTGTATACACTCTCACCTGCAGAACAAGTACCACAGTGGAGACAGTTAGTGACATGTAGCATCCGGTCACCTGCACAACAAGTACCAGAGTGGATACAGTGACATGCAGCACACTATGTGTCAGAGCAGAGCATGTCACCAACTTGCTCTGCTCTGTCACCTGCGATGCTGCATGTCACCAACTAAAGGTAAGTTCACACAGTGCGTTTTTGCGCGTTTTTCTGGTGCGTTTTTACTCAGAAAACTGCATGACTTTGCTTCCCGAGTAAAGTCTATGCCATTGTGCGCACTAGGCGTTTTTGCTCCGTTTTTTGCGGCGTTTTTTACCACATTTTTGTGCTGAAAACGCAGTGACATTGCTTCCCCAGCAATGTCTATGGGTTTTCAGAAGTGCTGTCCGCAGACAGCGTTTTTTTTTTTTTGTAGCTGCGTTTTTGTGTTGACCACAAAAATGCAGCATGTCAATTATTTCTGCGTTTTTCACTGCGTTTTTCACCCATTGAGTTCAATGAGATGTTCAACAACGCAATGAAAAACGCATATAGCTGCGTTTCTATGACTAAAAACGCAGCTATAAACGCAAGGGGTGGGCAGTAAAGTGACGTGTACAGGAAGAGGATTCCTTCTGTTGGTAAAGACAGAAGCATGAATCCTCCCGGTACCGTCACCGCTGCATCCACCTCCCGTCCTGTGCATGTCAGCTCCGTGCGGCGCCATGTCTGGGCGGGAGGTGGAGGCAGCGGCGAAAACCAAAGTGAACAGTAGAAAAAAAAATGTCATACTCACCTGTCTGCAGGGTCACGGTGCCATGTCCGCTCCCAGCCCCTGTCTCGGTACCGCCGCTCTGGCTGTGTGCAGTCTCCCCGGGGCACGTACGAAGCTTGCAGGACCTGGCGGTGGATCAGCTCATCGATTCTCGCGGTGTTGCCGGCTTTTTTGTGCCCGGCCGGCTATCAGCTGCTCCTGCCGTGAGGGGACTTCATCAGCTGATTACCGGCAGCTCCTGCAGCGATGGGACAGGATCATACTCCTGTCCAATCGATCGCTGCAGGAGCTGCCGGTAATCAGCACATAAGTGAGTATGTATTTATTTTTTTATTTTTTTCGACTGATGCATCAGCTGATTGTATAAAAGCCGATTATACAATCAGCTGATGTGTCCTGTGATTCACGTAGTTTAACCTGACACATCATCTGATCGCTTTGCCTTCCAGCAAACCGATCAGATGATATTGGATCCGGATTGGACGGCGCGGGACCCTAACCCAGGATTACTGCGGAGTGGGGTTTATTTCAATAAAGATGGAGTCACTAATTGTGTTGTGTTTTTTATTTCTAATAAAAATATTTTTCTGTGTTGTTTTTTTTTTTTTGTTTTTTTTTATCATTACTAGAAATTCATGGTGGCCATGTCTAATATTGGCGTGACACCATGAATTTCGGGCTTAGGGCTAGCTGATAATATACAGCTAGCCCTAACTCCATTATTACCCGGCATCAGGGCAGCTGGAAGAGTTGGATACAGTGCCAGAAGATGGCGCTTCTATGAAAGCGCCATTTTCTGGGGTGGCTTCGGACTGCAATTCGCAGTGGGGGTGCCCAGAAAGCTTGGGCACCCTGCACTGTGGATTCCAATCCCCAGCTGCCTAGTTGTGCCCGGCTGGACACAAAAATTAGGCGAAGCTCACGTCCATTTTTTTTTTTTAAATTATTTCATGAAATTCATGAAATAATTAAAAAAAAAAAAAAAGGGCTTCTCTATATTTTTGGTTCCCAGCCGGGTACAAATAGGCAGCTGCGGGTTGGGGGCAGCCCGTACCTGCCTGCTGTACCCGGCTAGCATACAAAAATATGGCGAAGCCCACGTCTTTTTTTTTTTTTTGGCAAAAAACTGCATACAGTCCGGGATGGAGTATGCTGAGCCTTGTAGTTCTGCAGCTGCTGTCTTCTCTCCTGCTTACACTAGTGAATGGAGGATGCTGAGCCTTGTAGTTCTGCAGCTGCTGTCTGCTCTCCTGCATACACTAGTGAATGGAGGAGAGCAGACAGCAGCTGCAGAACTACAAGGCTCAGCATCCTCCATTCACTAGTGTATGCAGGAGAGCAGACAGCAGCTGCAGGACTACAAGGCTCAGCATCCTCCATTCACTAGTGTATGCAGGAGAGCAGACAGAAGCTGCAGAACTACAAGGCTCAGCATCCTCCATCCAGGACTGTATGCAGTTTTTTTTACCCAAAAAGAAAAAAAAAATGACATGGGCTTCGCCATATTTTTGTATGCTAGCTGGGTACAGCAGGCAGGTACGGGCTGCCCCCAACCCCCAGCTGCCTATTTGTACCCGGCTGGGAACCAAAAATATAGAGAAGCCCTTTTTTTTTTTTTTTTTTTTTTAATTATTTAATGAATTTCATGAAATAATTTAAAAAAAAAATGACGTGAGCTTCGCCTAATTTTGGTGTCCAGCCGGGTACAACTAGGCAGCTGGGGATTGGAATCCACAGTGAAGGGTGCCCAAGCTTTCTGGGCACCCCCACTGCGAATTGCAGTCCGCAGCCACCCCAGAAAATGGCGCTTTCATAGAAGCGCCATCTTCTGGCGCTGTATCCAACTCTTCCAGCTGCCCTGATGCTGGGTGGCTCGCTGGGTAATAATGGAGTTAGGGCTAGCTGTATATTATCAGCTAGCCCTAAGCCCGAAATTCATGGTGTCACGCCAATATTAGACATGGCCACCATGAATTTCTAGTAATGATAAAAAAAAAAAAAAAACACAACACACAGAAAAATATTTTTATTAGAAATAAAACACAACACAATTAGTGACTCCATCTTTATTGAAATAAACCCCCCTCCGCAGTAATCCTGGGTTAGGGTCCTGCGCCGTCCAATCCGGATCCAATATCATCTGATCGGTTTGCTGGAAGGCAAAGCGATCAGATGATGTGTCAGGTTAAAGGATGTGAATCACATCATACATCAGCTGATTGTATAAAAGCCGATTATACAATCAGCTGAAGCATCAGTGCAAAAAAAAAAAAAAATAAATAAATACTCACGTCTGTGCTGATTACCGGCAGCTCCTGCAGCGGAGTCTGATCCTGGCCCATCACTGCAGGAGCTGCCGGTAATCAGCTGATGAAGTCCCCTGACGGCAGGATCAGCTGATAGCCGGCCGGGCGCGAAAAAGCCGGCGAGACTACGATCAGCTGATGCGTCAGGTGACTGCATCAGGTGATCCATCGCCAGGTCCTGCAAGCTTCGTGCGTGCCCCGGGGACACTGCACACAGCCGAAGCGGTAGGACCGAGACAGGGGCTGGAAGCAGGCATGGCACCCGGACCCTGCAGACAGGTGAGTATGACACATACACACACATACACACTCACACTGTATATATACACACACACTGTATATACGCGCACACACACTTTCTTCCCCTGGCTGTGTAGAGCTGCTGCTGTCTCTGTGTAATTGATCTCAGTGCACATCCACAGGGAAGAGGCAGGGAGGAGGGTTTGGGTGGGAGCAGAGTGGGTGTATTAGACACAATGGGTGTGTTAGATAAGCCAGACACCGCCCTAGAGCCACAAAGAATTCTGGGACTTGTAGGAACTGAACACAGGAAGTCAGAGGAGAGATTAACCCCATCAGAGCTGGAGCCAGCAATGACCGTGTGCTGCTAGTGCACAATGAAAGGTAATTTTGCTGAAAAAACATAATAGATGTGTTGAGGGGCACATATTAGCAAGATTTATCAGAAGAAAAAAAAAAATCAGTTTTGGTAACTGGACAACTTCTTTAAGACGGAAAGACCCACAAACAAGCAAGACCTGAAGGCTGCGGCTGTAAAGGCCTGGCAAAGCATTAAGAAGGAGGAAACCCAGCGTTTGGTGATGTCCATGGGTTCCAGACTTAAGGCAGTGATTGCCTCCAAAGGATTCGCAACAAAATATTGAAAATAAAAATATTTTGTTTGGGTTTGGTTTATTTGTCCAATTACTTTTGACCTCCTAAAATGTGGAGTGTTTGTAAAGAAATGTGTACAATTCCTACAATTTCTATCAGATATTTTTGTTCAAACCTTCAAATTAAACGTTACAATCTGCACTTGAATTCTGTTGTAGAGGTTTCATTTCAAATCCAGTGTGGTGGCATGCAGAGCCCAACTCGCGAAAACTGTGTCACTGTCCAAATATTTCTGGACCTAACTGTATGTGTGTGTGTGTGTGTGTATATATATATATATATATATATATATATATATATATATATATATATATATATATATATATATATATATATATATATATATATATATATATAAATATGCAGTGGCGTAACTAGAGTTTGATGGGCCCTGATGCGAAATTTGGACCAGGGCCCCCCCCTCTACGTACCCCGACACTTAGGGTACGGGATAATGACACTGACACTCGGTGTACAGGATAATGACGCTGACACTTGGCTTTTACCCTCAGCACCCAGCTTTCCCATGATCTGAAATCCCTCTTTCTATCAGCACCCAGCTATCCTATGTTCATATCCATCTTGTCCTCAGCACCCAGCTTCCCCATTCTCTGCTACACATCTTACCCTCAGCACCCAGCTTTCCCATAACAGAGCATGGGAAAGCTGGGTGCTGAGAGATGTATAGCAGAGCATGGGAAAGCTGGGTGCTGAGAGATGTATAGCAGAGCATGGGAAAGCTGGGTGCTGAGGGAAAGAGCCTTTTCCCCCTCACCACAAAACATTCCAATCCCATGCTTGTATCTTTGTCCCCCTTGTATATAGTTCTCCAAATACTATAATGGCCCCCACATAGCCTTCAATATAGTATAAAGGGTCCAACATAACCCTTCATATATTAGAATGCACCCCCATAATCCTCAATGTATTACAATGCATTTCCCATAGTTCTCGATGTATTATAATTCACCCCATAGTTCTCCATATTTTATACTGCACCACAGTCCTCCATGTTTTATAACCCCCATAGTCCATGTATAAGGTAGGCTCCATAGTCCTCCATGTATTATAATGCGGCCCCATAAATCATCATATTGTATTATGCATCCCCATACTCCTCCATGTATAATGCACCCATATATTCCATGTATAAGGTGTCCTTCATTTTGTATAATGCAGTTCCATAGACCTCCATGTATAATGCACCCCAAGTCCATGTATAAGGTGTCCTTCATGTTTATTATGCAGTCCCATAGAGACCTCCATGTGTCATGCAGCCAGCCCCCCCCCCCCCCCCCCGGGCCTCAATGTGTCATGCAGCCAGCCCCTCCAGGTGTCATGCAGCCAGCCCCCCCAGGGCCTCCATGTGTCATGCAGCCATCCCCCCCAGGTGTCATGCAGCCAGCCCCCCCAGGGCCTCCATGTGTCATGCAGCCAGCCCCCCCAGGGCCTCCATGTGTCATGCAGCCAGCCCCCCCGGGCCTCCATGTGTCATGCAGCCAGCACTCCCAGGTGTCATGCAGCCTTCCCCACCAGGGCCTCTGTGTCATGCAGCCAGCCCCACCAGGGCCTCCATGTGTCATGCAGCCAGCACCCCCAGATGTCATGCAGCCAGCGCCCCCAGGGCCTCTATGTGTCATGCAGCCAGCCCCACCAGCGCCTCCATGTGTCATGCAGCCAGCCCCCCCCCCTGGGCCTCCATGTGTCATGCAGCCAGCCCCACCAGGGCCTCCATGTGTCATGCAGCCAGCCCCACTAGGGCCTCCATGTGTCATGCAGCCAGCCCCCCCAGGGCCTCCATGTGTCATGCAGCCAGTCCCCCAGGGCCTCCATGTGTCATGCAGCCAGCCCCCCCCAGGACCTCCATGTGTCATACAGCCAGCACCCCCCAGGGCCTCCATGTGTCATGCAGCCAGACCCCAACCCCCGGTGTCATGCAGCCAGCCCCCCCAGGGCCTCCATGTGTTATGCAGCCAGCCCCCCCTGGGCCTCCATGTGTCATGCAGTCAGCCCCCCCCTGGGCCTCCATGTGTCATGCAGCCAGCCCCCCCCTAGGCCTCCATGTGTCATGCAGCCAGCCCCCCCATGGCCTCCATGTGTCATGCTGCCAGCCCCCCCAGGGCCTCCATGTGTCATGCAGCCAGCCCCTTCAGGGCCTCCATGTGTCATGCAGCCAGCCCCTCCAGGGCCTCCATGTGTCATGCAGCCAGCCCCTCCAGGGCCTCCATGTGTCATGCAGCCAGCCCCTCCAGGGCCTCCATGTGTCATGCAGCCAGCCCCTCCAGGGCCTCCATGTGTCATGCAGCCAGCCCCCTCCAGGGCCTCCATGTGTCATGCAGCCAGCCCCCCCCAGGGCCTCCATATGTCATGCAGCCAGCCCCCCCCCCAGGGCCTCCATGTGTCATGCAGCCAGCCCCCCCCAGGGCCTCCATGTGTCATGCAGCCAGCCCCCCCAGGGCCTCCATGTGTCATGCAGCCAGCCCCCCCCCCCCTCAGGGCCTCCATGTGTCATGCAGCCAGCAAAATAAAAAAACAAGTACCTCTCTTCTCCTTCCGACCCCTACGACCGCGGTAGTTACGCCCCTGCCCCCATATGTCACACGCCCTGCTCCCCATACACCCTGCTCCCCATACAGCCTGCACCCCCCCCATATCACAGACACTACACCCTCATATGTCTCACACCCTGCCCCACATATCTCACCCTGCCTGTACCTCAACTTACCCCTCTCAAACACTCTGCACCCCTTCACAACCTTCTGTCAAAGTTTGCAGCCCTCATCTGCCACTCACCCTGCACACCCCTCATGTCCTCTCTTTTTTCATTACGAGTCATATGTCCAAAATCGTTCAGGAATCAGTATCTTCTGCTTTCTCCCCGGCATGCTGTGTCTCCTCCCACACAGTCACATGAGCGTGACATCATCGCAGGTCCTGGAAGGATGGATTCCCTGTGCTGTGCAGGAGCAATTCTGCTCTGCCGCAGGTCAGAGAGCCCCTCTCACAGGCCGGCCCCCTGACGGTCGCGTAGTCGGCCACTACACAGCGGCACTGCACATAGGGGCCCGGCAGCCGGCTCTGCAGAGCGGCTGCCGGGCCCCTATAACCCTGCGGGCCCGGTCGCAGTGGCGACCTCTGCGACCGCGGTCGTTACGCCCCTGATAATATGTATGTATGTATGTATGTGTGTATATATATATATGTGTGCAAAACCGGAGGAATTGGAGAATGAGGCAACAGACATATGCAAAAATTATCATTTTATTCATTAAAATACATACAAATTGACATAAGGATTATATTGCATGGGTGGAAGAAGTCGACCCAGCAGTGAGACATAAAACTAGGAGTAAGGAGAGAAGAGGAGGGGGGAAATGGTGGGGCAACCTGCCGACCAGGACCAACCAAATTATGGTTAAAGATTATTATAGTGCCACCACTCACAAAATTGTCATGTGGTGAATTGTGACAAGGAGAGCAGACCGGGCAGTATGATGGAATTCAAAAATAATCTGCAGAGTGCATGTACCTATGTTAATGTTTCCCCCAGGGACACGCCGCAGTCCTAGGGAAGTCAACTGGGTCGCCGCACGGAACCACAGGCGAGGATAGCCTAAATGGGGTTGTGTCAACAACAATATATGTATATTAATAAATCCAAGCCTGGTGCACCGCGCTATCGACGCAGTATGGAGGGAACAAGGGCTCCTATAGTAAGAGTGCGGCAATGTGATACTGGGAGGACTGCAGAACCATGCACCTGTGTATATGCAACATCAATATGCAAGGTGATGCAATTGATTCTAGTGCCCGTCAGGACTGATCAGCCAAAATATGGCATATGTGCTGACAGCGCGCAGCTACAGGGAGCCGCAGAGCAAACAGTGAAGATCAATGTATAGGTAAGATCACTGTGCAGCAACCCGGAGCAGCACGCAGTCAGACAGTGCCTTTCCCATGGTGGAATAATGAAAATAAGAATACCTGTTGGTTGGTACTGGGGGCAGGGAAAACAGCCTCCTGACAGCTGTTTCGCAGCGTTGCTTTTTCGGAAGGAGGTAGGCATGTAAAGTGTATGCAAAACTTTATAGGAAATAGATAAGGTGTGTGGAATTAAACACTAATCGCGATCATGCATCTGCGCATGCGCCGGCGTCCGAGTACGGAAAGCGAGGGAGAGCAAAAACACCGCTGTGTGCGGCGCACGCGCGGGGCCATGGGACGCGTCACCATGGTACCCGCGCGTGCGCACCAACGGGCCCGCTCTCCGTCGCCACCCGCAGTCAGAACGCCGGAGGACGCGCGTGACCGCTCAAGGGTGAGTGACAGGAAGTGGATAATAGTACAACACGTGACAATGTACATAGAGATACACATGAGAGGCGAGCAGGGAGTTGCTGTACAAAGGACCACACGTTCAACGAAGAGATTCATAAAAAACTTGTATAATCAATAGATAATATGTACAAGACCTGTAAGAATAGAAAAGAAGGGAGGATAAAAACAATTATTAAAATGATGTAAAGCATACAAAAAATAAGAGCCCCACAAGAACACCCCATATGACAAATAATATGATATCAGTAATATATATATCAGTAGCAAAACATTATTAGCATAGCGACCCGAAAGAAAGAGGAGGAGGGGACGGCATAAAGGAAGCACAGAAGGATAAGACAAATTGGATGGATAAAATCCATGATTAGGATTTTATTGCATAAGCAGACAACCGCAAGGTATCCTAACCAAACACAGGAGAAAGATTGGGCCGTATAATTACAGGAAAGGGGCGTAACTGACTACCTCGTTTAAACCGAAAGGAACGAGGGTGTTCAGGGAGACGATCCACTTGGACTCCCGCTGCGCAAGACTCTTCCGTAGATCGCCCCCCCGAACACCCCCGTGGATAACATCAATGCCCCTGACCTGCAAGGATTTAGGGCTACACTTGTGAACAGCCCTAAAATGGCGGGGCAAGGTTTTCAAGAGGGTGACGTCTTCCACAGTGGCGGCAGCAATAATATCTCTCACGTGCTCCCTGACTCTAATGCGGAGCTCACGGGACGTGAGCCCCACATAAATCAGGGAGCACGAGCATGTTGCATAATAAACTACATGTGTAGTACTGCAAGTGATGTAGTCGTTGATAGAAAACTTTTTTTGCCATCAGACGAAGTGAAAGAGGACACCCTGATGATGTTAGCACATGCGGCACAATGGCCGCATGGAAAACAGCCCCGAAGTGGGCCCCTGGAACTAAAGGGGTTCTGTCTAGGAGGGACATAGTGGCTCTTGACGAGAAGATCCCCCAGGTTTTTTGCCCGCCTAGCCGTCATGAGAGGTCTCCTAGGAAGCACTGCAGCCAATGTTGGCTCCGTAAAAAGTACAGACCAGTGCTTCTCCAGGATTCCCCTCATCGTGTCCCACTCGTGATTAAAAGTCCCAATAAAACGGATCTGATTGTCCATGGTTGGCCGACGTTGTTTATGTGTTTGGTTAGGATACCTTGCGGTTGTCTGCTTATGCAATAAAATCCTAATCATGGATTTTATCCATCCAATTTGTCTTATCCTTCTGTGCTTCCTTTATGCCGTCCCCTCCTCCTCTTTCTTTCGGGTCGCTATGCTAATAATGTTTTGCTACTGATATATATATTACTGATATCATATTATTTGTCATATGGGGTGTTCTTGTGGGGCTCTTATTTTTTGTATGCTTTACATCATTTTAATAATTGTTTTTATCCTCCCTTCTTTTCTATTCTTACAGGTCTTGTACATATTATCTATTGATTATACAAGTTTTTTATGAATCTCTTCGTTGAACGTGTGGTCCTTTGTACAGCAACTCCCTGCTCGCCTCTCATGTGTATCTCTATGTACATTGTCACGTGTTGTACTATTATCCACTTCCTGTCACTCACCCTTGAGCGGTCACGCGCGTCCTGCGGCGTTCTGACTGCGGGTGGCGACGGAGAGCGGGCCCGTTGGTGCGCACGCGCGGGTACCATGGTGACGCGTCCCATGGCCCCGCGCGTGCGCCGCACACAGCGATGTTTTTGCTCTCACTCGCTTTCCGTACTCGGACGCCGGCGCATGCGCAGATGCATGATCGCGATTAGTGTTTAATTCCACACACCTTATCTATTTCCTATAAAGTTTTGCATACACTTTACATGCCTACCTCCTTCCGAAAAAGCAACGCTGCGAAACAGCTGTCAGGAGGCTGTTTTCCCTGCCCCCAGTACCAACCAACAGGTATTCTTATTTTCATTATTCCACCATGGGAAAGGCACTGTCTGACTGCGTGCTGCTCCGGGTTGCTGCACAGTGATCTTACCTATACATTGATCTTCACTGTTTGCTCTGCGGCTCCCTGTAGCTGCGCGCTGTCAGCACATATGCCATATTTTGGCTGATCAGTCCTGACGGGCACTAGAATCAATTGCATCACCTTGCATATTGATGTTGCATATACACAGGTGCATGGTTCTGCAGTCCTCCCAGTATCACATTGCCGCACTCTTACTATAGGAGCCCTTGTTCCCTCCATACTGCGTCGATAGCGCGGTGCACCAGGCTTGGATTTATTAATATACATATATTGTTGTTGACACAACCCCATTTAGGCTATCCTCGCCTGTGGTTCCGTGCGGCGACCCAGTTGACTTCCCTAGGACTGCGGCGTGTCCCTGGGGGAAACATTAACATAGGTACATGCACTCTGCAGATTATTTTTGAATTCCATCATACTGCCCGGTCTGCTCTCCTTGTCACAATTCACCACATGACAATTTTGTGAGTGGTGGCACTATAATAATCTTTAACCATAATTTGGTTGGTCCTGGTCGGCAGGTTGCCCCACCATTTCCCCCCTCCTCTTCTCTCCTTACTCCTACTTTTATGTCTCTTTGCTGGGTCGACTTCTTCCACCCATGCAATATAATCCTTATGTCAATTTGTATGTATTTTAATGAATAAAATGATAATTTTTGCATATGTCTGTTGCCTCATTCTCCAATTCCTCCGGTTTTGCATATTCCTCGGAGTAGGCATTTCCCTATGGGTCACTACTGAGTGTTTCCATGGGGTTTATATTTAATATGGCTAAATTTTTGTTCGAATATATATGTGTGTGTGTGTATGTATGTATGTATGTATGTATATATATGTATGTGTGTATATATATATATATGTATGTATGTATGTATATATATATATATTGTGAGGTAGCGTGGTCGGCTGCGCAGCAGAAGACACGGGATCCAGGCATTAAGGTTCACAGCACACGGTTTAATGTCCAAAACAAAAGTCCACAACAATATACATGTGCCTCTCCAGCAGAGAGCTCAGGGAGTTCTGTTCACTCCCTCACACCCGGCACACCTGCCCTTGTTCCTGTTTCCATTTAACCCTTCCTTCAGCCTGTAGGGAAACAGCATTAACCCTGGAGTGGATCTACTTTCTATCATGGAGTGAGCACAACCGGGGCGAGACATACCGGCCGTCATAGATAACCCCGGTCACAGTCTCACATACCCCCCCCCCTCAGTTCAAGCGAGCGGGGTTGAACTCCCGCCATCAAACACGGGCCGCGGGACAAGGCATCGGCGTTGCCCTGCAACCCACCGGCCCTATGTTCAACCGTAAACCGGAAGTTCTGCAGAGAAAGGAACCACCGGGTAATCCGGGCATTCCGTTCTTTGGCGGACCTCATCCAGACCAGTGGAGAGTGATCCGTCACCAAGCGAAACTGCCGTCCCAGCAGGTAATAGCGTAGGGACTCCAAGGCCCACTTGATCGCCAGGCACTCCTTCTCCACTACGCTATAATTCCGCTCGGGAGGGGTGAGCTTCCTACTTAAGAAGGTGACGGGGTGTTCCTCCCCCTGAACCACCTGAGACAGCACTGCCCCCAGGCCGACCTCTGAGGCGTCAGTCTGTACTATGAACTCCTTCCGGAAATCAGGGTGTACAAGAACGGGCTGTCCGCACAGGACCCCCTTCAGGGCCCGGAAGGAGTCCTCGGCCTGCGGAGTCCAGCGCACCATGACGGACTTCTTGCCTTTGAGAAGGTCCGTCAAGGGGGCTGATAGTCCCGCAAAATCCTTTACAAACCTCCTGTAGTACCCCACGATACCCAGGAAGGCCCTAACCTGCTTCGTGGTCAGGGGTCTAGGCCACTTCTGGATCGCCTCAACCTTGTTAATTTGGGGCTTAATCACTCCTTGGCCTATCACGTAGCCCAAGTAGCGGGCTTCCGTGAGTCCCAACGCACATTTCTTGGGATTGGCTGTCAATCCGGCTGTTCGAAGCGCGTCCACCACCGCTTGTACCTGTTCCAAGTGGGTCTGCCAATCGGAGCTGTAAATAATGATGTCATCAAGGTACGCTGATGCATACGCCTGGTGGGGTTCCAGCACTAAGTTCATCAACTTCTGGAACGTGGCCGGAGCGCCATGTAACCCAAAAGGCAAGACAACATAGTGGAAGAGACACTCCGGCGTAACAAAAGCGGTTTTCTCCTTGGCGGACTCCGTCAGTGGCACCTGCCAGTACCCCTTGGTCAGGTCGAGCGTGGTAAAATATCGCGCCTGTCCCAGCCTATCAATCAGCTCATCCACCCGGGGCATGGGGTAGAGATCGAACTTGGATATTTCGTTCAATCTCCTAAAGTCATTGCAGAACCTTAAGGAGCCATCGGGTTTTGGTATTAGGACAATCGGACTAGCCCATTCACTCCGGGATTTTTCTATGACCCCCAGGCGTAACATTGTCTTTACTTCCTCCGATATGGCTTGTCGTCGAGCCTCCGGTACCCGGTATGACTTCAGGCGTACCTTCAGGTGGGGCTCGGTGACAATATCATGTCGTATCAGACTGGTCCTACCGGGCAGCTCGGAGAAGACATCGGGGTTCTGCTGAACCAACCGTCTGGCCTCTCGCCTCTGAGTCTTGGTGAGGGCTTCTCCAATCCTTACTTCCGGTTCGTCCTCTCCGGAGGTCGCTGGAGCCGGATGTGAACGACCCGAAGAGGAGGGAGATGGGGAAAAACCAGCCATCAGGCTTTCCCGTTCCTGCCAAGGTTTTAATAGGTTGACATGGTATATTTGTTCAGGTTTCCGCCTACCGGGCTGCAATACTTTATAGTTGACCACCCCGACTCTTTCCTTTATCTCGTAGGGGCCTTGCCACTGAGCCAGGAATTTACTCTCCGCCGTGGGGATTAATACCAACACCCGATCCCCGGGTTTAAAGGTCCGCACGGTGGCTTGTCTATTGTAGCGTCCGCTTTGCGCGGCCTGAGCCTCCTGTAAATGCTCCTTCACAATTGGCATGACCGCGCTTATGCGGTTCTGCATACCCAAAATGTGTTCAATCACACTTTTATGGGGGGTGGGCTCCTGCTCCCATGTTTCCTTTGCCAGGTCCAACAATCCCCGGGGATGTCGCCCGTATAACAACTCAAAAGGCGAAAACCCCGTGGATGCCTGTGGCACCTCACGGATGGCAAACATCAAATAGGGAAGCATCATATCCCAGTCTTTCCCGTCTTTTGAAATCACCCTTTTTAGCATGGTTTTCAGGGTTTTATTGAAACGCTCGACTAAACCGTCCGTTTGAGGATGATACACAGACGTACGCAACTGCTTGATCTGGAGTAGCCGGCATAGCTCTTTGGTCACTTTAGACATGAATGGGGTCCCCTGATCCGTAAGGATCTCCTTGGGCAACCCCACCCGGCAGAACACAGCAAACAACTCCCGAGCTATAAGCTTTGCTGCAGTATGTCTGGAAGGTATCGCCTCGGGATACCGGGTGGCATAGTCAACGATCACTAGGATGTGTTGGTGCCCTCGAGCGGACTTTACGAGGGGCCCCACCAGATCCATCCCTATCCGTTCAAAAGGGACTTCTATAATGGGTAACGGTACCAACGGACTGCGAAAGTGGGTCAGGGGTGCGGTAAGCTGACACTCCGGGCAGGTTTCGCAGAACCGTTTTACCTCCCCAAAGACCCCGGGCCAATAGAACCTTTGCAATATTCGCTCCTGCGTTTTCTTGACCCCCTAGGTGGCCACTCATCAGGTGTTTATGAGCCAAGTCGAGGACCCGCCGGCGATACGGCTGGGGTACCACCAACTGCTCTACCCCCACGCCCCGTATTTCATCTACCCGGTAGAGTAAATCCTGTTTAAGAGCGAAATGGGGGTACCTTACCTGGGCACCGGGCAGCTGTGCCACCCCGTCAACTACTGTCACCCGACTCCGGGCATGTATTAACGTAGGGTCCTGGAGTTGGGCTGTCCCAAACGTATCCGGGGACGCCTCCAACTCCGGGATGGGCTCGACCATCTCAGCCTCTCCTGCCAATACCTCTAGGGGTGACCTATCGGGTTCACACTCTGTCCCTATCATGGTGACCCCTACGGCAGGCATCCCGGATTCAGGATTGTAGGGCTCAGGTCCCGGACTGACCAATATCTGAGGGGACTTAGGGGGTCCCTTCCATAAAGTAAAAAAATAGGGCAGATCCCTTCCTAGGATCACGTCATAAGGAAGAGTGTTAAGAAGTCCCACCTCATACTGCACCTGACCGCAAGGTGCTGTGATGGTGACAATCCCCGTGGGATAGTCTCGGCGGTCCCCATGTATGCAAACCACCCCCATGGTACGTCCTGTGGCCTTTACTTTAGCCCTCAAGGTGGATCGCACAAGGGTCACTAAGCTTCCGGAATCCAACAATCCTGTAACCGGACATCCATTCACCTGTATTTGGCACAAGTGGGGCTCCGTCTCTGGGGAGACCAGGTCAGCGGTACACACCACCTGAGCATACATTGAACCCCGCCGGGTAACCCCACAATCCATGGGCTCCGTGGTGAGTGGACACTGGGCTTCCATATGTCCCACCCGCTGGCACCGCCAACATCTAACAGGGAAGGAAACCCCCTTGACGGGTTGTCGTTTAGGGTACAGAACCTTCCGGACCTCAGGAACGGCGGGCGCGGGCTCAGACAGGACGGTAGGAGACTCCTGCACTGTTGTCAGCGGTGGGTCCTTGGCCCTAGGCTTGGAGGGGCCGGACCGACGGGCGGTACGCAAAGTCTCAGTGTCCCGTATCAAGTCCTGCGTAGCCACATGCCGCTCTACCAGGGACACTAATTGGTCGAGGGTACTCGGGTCACCCTGTCCTACCCACCGTTGAACGATGACGGGTAAAGTGCGCACAAAACGATCAACTACTACCCTTTCCACCATTTGCGCCGGGCTCAGAGTGTCAGGCTGCAACCACTTTTTTACAAGATGCAACAAGTCATAGGCCTGGGAGCGTACGGGTTTGGCTTCCTCATAGAACCACTGATTTACCCGCTGAACCCGTACATAGGTATTCACCCCCAACCGGGCCAGTATTTCGGCTTTCAGGGTCGCATAGTCAATGGCGTCCTCGGTACAGAGGTCCAGGTACGCTTTTTGGGGTTCCCCCGTCAGATAGGGCGACAATACCTCAGCCCACTGGGGGGTCGGCAGCTTTTCCCGCTCGGCCACCCGCTCAAACACCGCCAGGAACGCTTCCACATCATCCCCCGGGGTCATCTTTTGTAACGCTTGTCTCACCGCTTTCCGGACGCTGCCGTCGTCACCCGGTCCCAGGGTTGTTGCTGCCGGTCCGGCACGGATCGACTTGGCCAGGAGAACCATCTGTTCTTGGTGCCTTTTTTCCTGCACTTGCAAGGATTGCTGCTGATGATCCAACGACCGGAGCAGGTGTGCATTGGTCTGTTGCTGCTGTTCATTAGCCTGTTGTTGCTGTGCATTAGCCTGAGCCAGCTGCTTTAGTATATCCTCCATGGCGTCACCGGGTTTGGGCTGTAGTATAGCCGCTCGAATCCAGGACATGTGCTACCGGTTCACCAGGGATGGATGCTACACCTCACCGGGCTGGCATGCCCGCCGATTCTCCACCATATGTGAGGTAGCGTGGTCGGCTGCGCAGCAGAAGACACGGGATCCAGGCATTAAGGTTCACAGCACACGGTTTAATGTCCAAAACAAAAGTCCACAACAATATACATGTGCCTCTCCAGCAGAGAGCTCAGGGAGTTCTGTTCACTCCCTCACACCCGGCACACCTGCCCTTGTTCCTGTTTCCATTTAACCCTTCCTTCAGCCTGTAGGGAAACAGCATTAACCCTGGAGTGGATCTACTTTCTATCATGGAGTGAGCACAACCGGGGCGAGACATACCGGCCGTCATAGATAACCCCGGTCACAGTCTCACAATATATATATATATATATATATATATATATATATATATATATATATATATACAGAAACAGAAGCTCCAGGCGGCACACAATCCTTCAAGGTGCACGTGTCCAAGGAAGGCATCCACAGTATAATTGATACAAAGGACCGGCACTCCAAATCTTCTGAAATATTTTTGTAGTTTATTCCATCATAATATACAGGCGTAAATACGCGTTTCGGCTAATAGTGAGCCTTTTTCACATCTATACACATATATGGAAATTTGATTAATATAATTTAACTAATTAATTTAGTATGCAGATGAGATAGGTGGGTCAGTCACAAAGGAAGTAATCCACTCATTGTGTGTATATATATGTGTGTGTGCATTCATTTAATCTATAGATGTGAAAAATATTTCAGAAGATTTGGAGTGCCGGTCCTTTGCATTAATTATATATATATATATATTATATACTAGAAGGTGGCCCGATTCTACGCAATGGGTATTCTAGAATTTACGTATTGTGTAGTTCATGTATGATTTTTGTTATATATAGATGTTGTTGTGTGTAGTTACCAAGTGTTTGTGTAGGGCGCTGTACATGTTCTGGGTGTTGTCTGGGTGTGACGGGGGGTGAGAGCGGTGTTGTATGTGTGTTGCGTGTGTTGCGTTGTTTGTGGAGCGCTGTGTGTCTGTAGCGTTGTGTGTGTGTGTGTGTTGCGCGGTTTGTGTGTGTGTGGTGTGTTTTGGGGGGAGGTATGTTTTGTGCAATGTGTGTGTTGTGCGGTATGTGCGTATATTTGTGTGTGCAGCGTTGTCTGTGTGTGTGGGTGTCTGTGTAGGGCAGTTGTTTGTGGTTCCCAGTGTGTGTGTGTGGTGTGTTGTGCAGTGTGCGCGCGCGCGTGTGTGTGTGTGTGTGTTGGGGGGAGGTGTGCACTTCCCATCGTGCTCCATCCGCCATACTCCGCACTCCCCATCGTGCTCCATCCCCCATGCAGCACACTCCCCATCGTGCTCCATCCCCTATGCTGCGCACCCCCCATCGTGCTCCATCTCCCATGCTGCGCACTCCCAAACGTGCTCCATCCGCCATGCTGCGCACTCCCAAACATGCTCCATTCGCCATGCTGCGCACTCCCAAACGTGCTCCATTCGCCATACTCCGCACTCCCCATCCTGCTGCATCCCCCATGCTGCGCACTCCCAAACGTGCTCCATCCGCCATGCTGCGCACTCCCAAACGTGCTCCATTCGCCATACTCCGCACTCCCCATCCTGCTGCATCCCTCATGCTGCGCACTCCCAAACGTGCTCCATCCGCCATGCTGCGCACTTCCCAACGTGCTCCATCCGCCATGCTGCGCACTTCCCAACGTGCTCCATCCGCCATGCTGCGCACTCCCAAACGTGCTCCATCCGCCATGCTGCGCACTCCCAAACGTGCTCCATTCGCCATACTCCGCACTCCCCATCCTGCTGCATCCCCCATGCTGCGCACTCCCAAACGTGCTCCATCCGCCATGCTGCGCACTCCCAAACGTGCTCCATCCGCCATGCTGCGCACTCCCAAACGTGCTCCATCCGCCATGCTGCGCACTCCCAAACGTGATCCATCCGACCTGCTGCGCACTCCCAAACGTGCTCCATCCGCCATGCTGCGCACTCCCAAACGTGCTCCATCCGCCATGCTGCGCACTCCCAAACGTGCTCCATCCACCATGCTGCGCACTCCCAAACGTGCTCCATCCGCCATGCTGCGCACTCCCAAACATGCTCCATCCCCCATGCTGCGCACCCCCCATCGTGCTCCATCCCCCATGCTGCACCAGCATCAGCCTCTCTACCCGCAGCATCAGCCTCTCTGCCCGCAGCATCAGCCTCTCTCCTCCCAGCATCAGCCTCTCTACCCGCAGTATCAGCCTCTCTGTCCCCAGCATCATCCTCTCTGTCCCCAGCATCATCCTCTCTGTCCCCAGCATCATCCTCTCTGTCCCCAGCATCAACCTCTCTGTCCCCAGCATCAACCTCTCTGTCCCCAGCATCAGCCTCTCTGTCCCCAGCATCAGCCTCTCTGTCCCCAGCATCAGCCTCTCTGTCCCCAGCATCAGCCTCTCTGTCCCCAGCATCAGCCTTACTGTCCCCAGCATCAGCCTTTTCTGTCCCCAGCATCAGCCTTTTCTGTCCTCAGCATCAGCCTCTCTCCTCCCAGCATCAGCCTTTTCTGTCCCCAGCATCAGCCTCTCTCCTCCCAGCATCAGCCTTTTCTGTCCCTAACGTCAGCCTCTCTCCTCCCATCATCAGCCTCTCTCCTCCCAGCCTACCCCAGCCTCAGCCTCCCCCAGCATCAGCCTCTCTCCTCCCAGCATCAGCCTTTTCTGTCCCCAACATCAGCCTCTCTCCTCCCAGCCTTCCCCAGCATCAGCCTCTCTCCTCCCAGCATCAGCCTCTCTCCTCCCAGCCTACCCCAGCCTCAGCCTCCCCCAGCATCAGCCTCTCTCCTCCCAGCATCAGCCTCTCTCCTCCCAGCCTACCCCAGCCTCCGCCTCCCCCAGTATCGGCCTCTCTCCTCCCAGCATCAGCCTTTTCGGTCCCCAGCATCAGCCTCTCTCCTCCCAGCCTACCCCAGCCTCAGCCTCCCCCAGCATCAGCCTCTCTTCTCTCAGCCTCCCCATCCCAGCCTTCCCCAGGATCAGCCTCTCTCCTCCCAGCCTCCTCCAGCACGCCGTGCTCCTCTGCCGACACTCACAGATCCGTTCGCATACACTCACACACACCCGATCGCATACACTCACACACACTCGATCGCATACACTCACGCAGACACACATTGACGATATTGCACAAACGCACTCACACTCACAACATCCGGAGATACCACATGCTTCTGGCCATGTAATCCTCCGGCAGGTCCTGGAAGCTCACAGCACAGTATCGCCGCCGAGAAGCAAGCGATATCCCAGGATGTTGTGAGTGTGTGGATGCGATGTGATGTGTGTGTGAGGTGTGTGTGAGAGTGAGTGTGATCTGATGTGTGTGCGTGTGTGTATGTTCCGCCGCTGCAGGACCTTGATGCGCTGGTAACTATGCTACCATGGTTACCAGCGTATCTCGTCCCCCGCTCGCACGGGAGCCCACACCAGCATTCGCCGGCAGCCCCAGCAATGCGAGGGTATGTGTCAGCTGGTTTGGCGGCGTACGCTGATGTGGGCTCCCGGGGGTACAGTACTCACCTGGGAGTCGTGGCTCCATGTCGGTCGGTTCGGGGAATGCGTGGGGGGGCGGGGCCAGAGCTAGCGTGCATTGCGTGAGGGGGGCGGGGCGTGGCCGAGTTGCCAATGCCTGCAGGGTGCCGGGGTGAGAGGCCAATCTGTGGGGGGGGAGGAGCCTGGGCGAGCGGCCGGCCAATCCGTGTGGGGTCGCAGCCTGGGCGAGTGGCCAATCCGTGCGGGGGGGCGGGGCCATGGCGAGCCCAGCGGCCAATCAGTTTTGTGTCACCGTAAGGACACAATTTTGGAGCAAGACAGACAGACAGACAGACTGTCTGTCTGTCTGTCTGACAGACAGAATAAGGCAATTATATATATATATATATATATACACAGAAACAAAAGTTCCAGGCGGCACACAATCCTTCAAGGTGCACGTGTCCAAGGAAGGCATCCACAGTATAATTAATACAAAGGACCGGCACTCCAAATCTTCTGAAATATTTTTGTAGTTTATTCCATCATAATATACAGGCGTAAATTACGCGTTTCGGCTAATAGTGAGCCTTTTTCACATCTCTAGATTAAATGAATGCACACACATATACTCACAATGAGTGGATTACTTCCTTTGTGACTGACCCACCTATCTCATCTGCATATTAAATTAATTAGTTAAATTATATTAATCAAATTTACATATATGTTTCTCATTAGAATTCAAACTAAAACAAGCAGATTCACTGAGATGATGGTTCAACCACAATTACAAATGGATTTAGACATATAAAGAACCAATAGTTGAACAACAGCCTAATAAATCAAAGGGTTAAATTTTTTTCACCTTTGCTCAAAATTACATAAATTATTTGACATTTTCCATGTAAATTAGTACATCTTTAATATTGCAAATACACTGTCATAACATGTAAAGTATATTTTTTCTTGATTTTAATCGCATTTTTCCTTTTGAAGAAAAATTAAAAAATGAAAATAAAAATAAACTCTGCATCAATTCAATATTTTATTACAGTAAAAGTAGTAGTGGTAAAAGTAAATTCGCACAAACCTTCTTACCTACTCCTGTGTTGGGCACCTTCCCTTGTCTTAATTGTATGCATTGTTCAGGGATCATTAAGGGAGACTCCTTTCATCACCACCCCAAACCCCCCCCCCCCGCATGGGAGAATCATTTAAGATAAGAGGGTACATGGTCACTGGTGAGCTGTCAAACAGGCAGATCTCACCAGCGACCAGTGACCAGCCCCCAGCCAGCAGCGACGTGCAAGCGACGCTGCGCTTGCACGGAGCCGGCATCTGGAAGCTGCAGACACTGGTAACTAAGGTAAACATCGGGTATGGTTACCCGATGTTAACCTTAGTTACCAGCGCACACCGCTTAGCTTAGCGTGTGCAGAGAGCAGGAGCTGGCACTGGCAGCGTGAGAGCTGCGGAGGCTGGTAACGAAGGTAAATATCGGGTAACCACCTTGGTTACCTGATGTTTACCTTGGTTACAGCTTACCGCAGGCTGTCAGATGCCGGCTCCTGCTCCCTGCACATTCAGGATTGTTGCTCTCTCGCTGTCACACACAGCGATGTGTGCTTATCAGCGGAAGAGCAACAATAAAAAAACGAACCAGGGCTGTGTGTAACGAGCAGCGATCTCACAGCAGGGGCCAGATCGCTGCTCAGTGTCACACACAGCAAGATCGCTAATGAGATCACAAAAAACGTGACTCAGCGGCGATCTCGGTAGCGATCTCGCTGTGTGTGAAGTACCCCTAAAAGAGAGGCTTTCCAATCATAAATACACCATTAGACAAAAGAATGTTTTATTACCGGTACCACAGCACTTTGCTGAACACAAACACAACGTGTCACAATTGCGTTATCAGATCCTGGAGCAAGTCCCGCAGCCCAGGCGAGGAGGAGATCGTGTCAGGGCATTGAAGCAGCGTGAGCTATACTGGATACACCGACTGCAGTCTCTCCATCCACTGGGACTGAATAGGGATTATGATGTAACTTGTTTTTTGTAACACAGCCATACATGTAATGAAATATTGAATTGATGCAACAGAGTTTATTTTTATTTTCATTTTCATTTTTTAATTTTTCTTCATAAGGAAAAATGCGATTTATTAAAATCAAGAAAAACTTTACTTGACATGTAATGACAGTGTATTTGCAATATTAAAGATGTACTAATTTACATGGAAAATGTCAAATAATTTATGTAATTTTGAGCAAAGGTGAAAAAATTTAACCCTTTGATTTATTAGGCTGTTGTTCAACTATTGGTTCTTTATATGTCTAAATCCATTGTAATTGTGGTTGAACCATCATCTCAGTGAATCTGCTTGTTTCAGTTTGAATTCTAATGAGAAACATATATGGAAATTTGATTAATATAATTTAACTAATTTAGTATGCAGATGAGATAGGTGGGTCAGTCACAAAGGAAGTAATCCACTCATTGTGTGTATATATATGTGTGTGCATTCATTTAATCTATAGAAAAAAAAGGCTCACTATTAGCCGAAACGCGTAATTTCCGCCTGTATATTACGATGGAATAAACTACAAAAATATTTCAGAAGATTTGGAGTGCCGGTCCTTTGTATTATATATATATATATATATATATATATATATATATATATATATATATATAATACAATGTGTGTATGTATACATAGAAAACATGTGTCTTTATTTACCGCTCTCCAGCGATGCTGTCACCCGCTCCTGCCCGCCGCTCATTGTGCTCACTGAATATACACTCTACAGAGGAGCTGGAAGATGGAGCAGCGCTGGGGACAGGTGCGTGTGTGCGTGCAGTGTATCAGATCTGGTGAGAGGGGCTGGCTGGGGGCATACAGATCGGTGGTGGGGCAGGGGAGCATACAGCTCTGGGTATGGGGGCTCACATACAGCGCAGGACCCGGTGACGTTCCTCGGTGCTGCGGCTCCTCTCCCTCCAGTCTCCATCTTCCGTACAGAAACAGCTGAGCGGTCAGAAATGCACTCTGGGCTGCAGGTGCCGGGTTTAAAGGGCCGGCAGCCAGGGAAGCACGGCTGCCGCCGACCCATACTATGCAGCAGCACAGAGTCAGAGCCGTTTGAAGTAGCGCGCTTGGCTCTGCTCTGCTCACGTGGATAGGAGGGGGAGGGAGAGAAAGCGAGACGAGAAGCGTGACTCACTGCCATGACAACTGGACACAGACCGCAGCATCCGCTACTTGCGCACGCGCAGTTCATGTCCCGATCTGCGGTAAAGTATATGTTCGAACTGTGCCTGCATAACTGCTGCGGTGCATGATGGAATAGGAGAACAGACAAAACTGGTGATTATGTATGTAGATATTTACACTCTACTCAGAAAAAGTTAGATATTTGACTTTCGGGTGAAATTTCAGGATGATCCTTGCTGTTCTCTAACAATGAAATAGGGGGTTGAGCTATGATTCGCCCAATAAATGTCGAGGTTGAATTAAACTTGGTATTTAAACAGTCCTCCTCACCATGATGTTCACATTTTGACCATGAGACTAAGAATATTCCTAACAATTTACCAATAGTAGCTCTCCATTGCAAGGCTTCAAGCAGAATGTTCGCAAATGGAATTGGCCACGGAGGATAGAGTGTCCTAGAGTATCATCAGCAGGTTGCAAAAGGGATACAAAGAGACTGAGAGAGTCACCACAGAAAGGCATAGAAGTTGATGTTTTATGTCCACATCCCACAATGATTACCACTTCATTGTGAAAAATGCCCTTTAAAATCAGATGATGAATGCTACACAACTCCAAGCACATTTTAAGGGAGGTGAGAGGCACCAAGTGTCATGTCAAACCATTCAAATCCATTTAAATCAGTGTGGTCTCCGTGCTAGATGACCTACAAGGATACCTGACCATACCACCCGGTGCAAGTGTCATCATGTTGCTGGTAGGACCAGTGGGTCTCAGTGCTGTTTACTGATGAAAGTCAATTCACACTGAGCAGAAATGATGGCAGACAATGTTTGAGACGTCAAGAAGAGAACTATGCATTAGCCACTGTTAGCAGTTGAGCCTTTGGTGGTGGTCTTACAATGTGGGCAGGTGTCTGATCAAGACAGAACTACCCTATACTTTGTGAATGGTACAGTGACAAGCCTCTTCCACTTCGTCATTTATCCAGTCATTGTGCCTTTGCATGAACAACACAGGCCTAATTTCATCTTCATGAAGGACAATGCTCCAGTTCATCAAAAGTGTATCATTAGTGAATGACTGCTGGAGACTGGGGTACCTCAAGTGGAGTGGCCTGCACTTTTATCCAGATCTGAATCCCATAAAAAAAACTATATCAGCTGAGTTGTTGTATAGAGGCTTGTAACTCTGTACCCCAGAACCTCAATGACCTGAGGACTACCCTTTCATGAAGAGTGAGATGCCATGCCTCAGTAGATAATCAATCCACTTGTGAACAGCAGAAGACGTTGTCAGCTATAATCGATGCTCAAGGCCACATGACAGGTTATTGAGACATTGACATTTTGGGAGGTTATACCCACCACTGTTGTTTTACCTTTCGTTTCAATAAATTGTTTGAGATGAGGAAATCTCCATTGCATGCTTCTACTTAAATATCCTACTTTCATAAACTTTTTTCATAAAATTCATCCGAAAGCCAAGTCTCCCTAATATTTTATGAGTAGTGTGTGCGTGTGTGTGTGTGTGTGTGTGTGTGTGTGTATGCAAATGCCTTGAGAAAGTATCTATCCCTTAAAACAGAAACAATTGTATTTTTTTGAAATTTTCAGTGATCAACCAAGTAGCAAGTATTTGTGAAGCATAGAGGAAGTGATTCGTGGTTTTATATATTTTTTTTTATTATTCAGCCCCCTGTGGTGTCATGCATTAATAAATAATACCTAAATAAAATCCTGAGTGACCACTCACCTCCAGAAGTCACCTAATTGGTAATTTGAATCTACATGTCTGTAATTTATTCTCTATATAACTGCAGCAATTCTATGAAGGCTTCAGACATTTCTTTGAGAATATTAGGGATCAAACAGCACCATGAAAACCAAGAAATGCACCAGACAGATCAGGGATTAAGTTGTGTAAAACAGGGTTTAGTTATTTAAAAGAAAAAAGTGAAAAACCCGTATTTTTCATTTTAGAAGATGCACCAAATTATAAGACACACCCCAAATTTAGAGTTAAAAAATGGTAAATGGTAAAAAAATAAAAAATAAAAATATGGGGTCTGTTTTATAATACGGTGGAGTCTTACAGGAGTGGGGCGGCAGCAGTGGTCACAGGAGTCAGCGGTGGTGGTGGAGCAGGTCAATGCTGCGGGTGGTGCAGAGGGTGGCCCAGATGCTCACTGCGGCTCTGTGCTGCGGCAGCGGGTGCTGCTGTTTGCTGAGGCGGCCGGTGCTGCTGTGTGCTGATGCTCACTGCGGGCAGAGAGGCACTAGCCATTCTGAAGAGGTCGGCGGTGTGGGCTTCAATGAAGAGGCGGCCAGAGTCAACACTTGTACAGATGAGAGCTTGAGCCAAGAGCTTCATCTACGCAGGCTCTGACTCTGTGCTATTATTTGAAGAACTTACCGCTGACATCTTCAGAATGGCCCGTGCCTCATTGCCTGCCGTACAGAGCCTTGTCGCCCGCCCGCCACACAGACTTGCCGCACAGAGCCACGCCGCCCGCACAATGCACAAAGCAGCGCTGCAGAGAGCAGCGCCTGCAGCACAGCATTGCCCATGCCTCCTGTGACCTCTCTCCACCATCCCCCATTAAGCTACATTCAGATTTTAAGACACACCCCTCATTTTCCTCCTAAATTTTTGGGAGAAAAGTGCATCTTATAATCTGAAAAATACGGTACCGTAAGTTCTAAACATCTCGCGGACCACTGTTCAATACATTATGCAAAAATGGAAGGATTATGTCACAACTGCAAACCTACCAAAGCAAGGTTGTCCACCTAAACTGATATACCCTGCTCCAGAGGCCATTGGTAACTCTGGAGCAGTTCCAGAAGTCCACAGCTCTGGTGAAGGAATCTGTCCACTGGACAACTGTAAAGGCCCCATTACATGCAACGACATCGCTAACGAGATGTCGTTGGGGTCACGGAATTCGTGACGCACATCTGGCCTCATTAGCGATGGCGTGTGACACATACAAGCGACCGCTAACGATGTAAAATACTCACCAAATTGTTGAGTGTTGACACGTCGTCTATTTCCCAAATGTCGTCGCTCGTGCAGGACGCAGGTTGTTCATAGTTCCTGAGGCAGCACACATCGCTATGTGTGACACCCCAGGAATGACGAGCAACACCGTACCTGCGTCCTGCTGGCAGATAGGTGGGCGTGACTTTCTGCGGCTGCTCTCTGCCCTTCCGCTTCTATTGGATGCCTGCCGTGTGACGTCGCTGTGATGCCGCATGAAAAGCCCCCCTTAGAAAAGAGGCTGTGCGCCGGCTAGCAAACAGCCTCTTTTCTAAGGGGACGGTTCGTGTGGCGTCACAGTGACGTCGCTAGGAAGGTAAGTATGTGTGACTGCTCCCAGCGATATTGTGCGCCACGGGCAGTGATTTGCCCGTGACTCACAAACGACGGGCGCGGGTGCTTTCACTGCGTGTAAAGCCCCTTTAGTTGTATACTTCACAAGTCTGGCCTTTATGGAAGAGTGGCAAGAAGAAAATAATTTTTGAAAGTGAGTCATGAGAAGTACTGTTTGCATAAAGCCATGTAAGAGACACAGCTGCCATGTAGAAGAAGGTGCCCTGGTTGGTCAGATGAGACCAAAGTAGAACCTTTTTGGACTAAATGCAAAATGTATGGCGGCAAACTAACATTGAACATCATCTTGAAAACCCCATCACCACTGTCACACATGGTGGTGGCAGCATCCTGCTGTGAGGAGGTTTTTCTACAGCAGAGACTGGGAAGTTTGTCAGAGTTGATGGGAAGATGGATGGAGCTAAATACAGAGCAATCCTGGAGGAAACCTGTTAGAGGCTGGAAAAGACGTGAGACTGGGGCGTAGGTTCACCTTCCAGCAGGATAACTGCTCTAAACAATTGACCAGTGGTAAAACAGAATGGCTTAAAGCGGGCTTTACACGCTACGAGATCGCTACAGCGATCTCGTTGGGGTCACGGATTTTGTTATGCACATCCGGCCACTGTAGCGATCTCGTTGTGTGTGAATCCTAGGAGCAATTTTGGATCGTTGCAAAAACGTCCAAAATCGCTCCTCGTTGACATGGGGGTCCATTCTCAATTATCGCTGCTGTCGCGTGGGTGAAGTTGTTCCTCGTCCCTGCGGCAGCAGACATTGCTACGTGTGACGCCGCCGGAACGAGGAACCTCTCCTTACCTGCCACACGCCAGCAATGAGGAAGGAAGGAGGTGGGCGGGATGTTCGTCCCGCTCATTTCCGCCTCTCCGCTTTGATTGGCCGGCCGCTTAGTGACGTCGTGGTGACGTCGCTGTGATGCTGAATGTCCCTCCTCCTTGAGGGAGGGATTGTTCGGCAGTCACAGCGACGCCACCGACCAGGTAAGTGCGTGTGACGCTGCCGTAGCGACAATGGTCGCTGCGGCAGCAATCACCAAATATCGGCATAATGATAGCAGTGGGTGCTATCACGCTCGCCATCGCTAGCATCGGCTAGCGATGTCGCAGCGTGTAAAGCCTGCTTTAATCAAAGCATATTGCTGTGTGTGAATTGTACAGTTACGGTCCAGACCTAAATCCCATTGAGACAAATTGCTGCTCACAGACGTTCTCCATCCAATCTTGCTGAGCTAGAGCTATGTTGCAAAGAAGAATGGGCAAAATTTCAGCCTCTAGATGTGCAGAGCTACTAGAGACATATCCCAAAAGACTTGCAGCAATAATTTCAGTGTTAAATATCACTTTCAATCTTTGACGGCAGCATTTAACGTGCGCCGGCAGGGGAAAATGCTGTTCTGACCCCTAATCGGCACAGCCGTTTCGCGATCACGGGATGTCGATGTGTTGTCATAACCGACAGGTGTCAGCAGTCAATACTGTGAAAACAAGCACATGGCTGGTGTTGATAGACTGTGATATAGGCCTCGGTTCCACTTGCGTTTTACATGGACGAGTGCAATCTGACAAAACATCAGATTGCACTCGTACCAATTTAAAACTATGCGGCAGTGTTCTTCTGCTGTTTTTTTTTTTTTTTTTCATTTTCATGCCATATCGGCGTGCAGACAGGCAGCAGAGATCACTCTCTCCCTCTTCTCTGCAGCTGTGATTTTTACCATATTAAAAATCAAGAAATAAAAAAATATTAAAAATACATATTTATGGTATTGCTACAATCGTAAAAGTTCGAGCTATTAAAATATAAAACAAATTAATTTGATTAATCAATGGTGTAACGAGAGAAAAAAATCAAAATGCCAGAATTGCAGTTTTTTTTGGCTGCTGCAACAACCAAAACTAATTTTTAATAACAGGAAATCAAACATTGTATATAGCCTAAAATAATCAATAAAAAACATCTCTGGGCGCAGAAAAACAAGGTCTCACAAAGCTTCACATCTTAAAAATTGTAAATGTTACGGTTCTCAGTAAGTCATAACACAAGCAAGATGGTTTTTTTTTCCAACATTTCAGATTTTTTTTTCACTCCTTGAATTAAAAACTATACAGTGGGGAAAAGTATTTAGTCAGCCACCAATTGTGCAAGTTCTCCCACTTAAAAAGATGAAAAAGCCTGTAATTGACATCATAGGTAGACCACAACTATGAGAGATAAATGAGAAAACAAATCCAGAAAATCACCTGGTTTGATTTGTCAAGAAAGACACCTGTCCACAACCTTAAACAGTCACACTACAAACTCCACTATGGTGAAGACCAAAGAACTGTTGAAGGACACCAGAAACAAATTTGTAGCCCTGCACCAGGCTGGGAAGACTGAATCTGCAATAGGCAAGCAGCTTGGTGTGATGAAATCAACTGTAGGAGCAATAAAAAGAAATGGAAGACATACAAGACCACTGATAATCTCCTTTGATCTGTGGCTCCACGCAAGATCACACCCCGTGGGGTCAAAATGATCACAAGAACGGTGAGCAAAAATCCAAGAACCACACGGGGGGACCTAGTGAATGAGCTGCATAGAGATGGGACCACCATTACAAAGGCTATAATCAGTAACACACTAAGCTACCAGGGACTCAGATTCTCCAGTGCCAGACATGTTCCCCTGCTTAAGCCAGTACATGTCTGGGCCCATCTGAAGTTTGCTAGAGAGCATTTGGATTATCCAGAAGAGTATTGTGAGAATGTCATATGGTCTGATGAAACCAAAGTTAAACTGTTTGGTAAAAACACAACTCATCGTGCTTGGAGGACACAGAATACTGAGTTGCATCCAAAGAACACCATACCTACTGTGAAGCATGGGGATGGCAACATCATGCTTTGTGGCTGTTTCTCTCCAAAGGGACCAGAACAACTGATCCATGTACATGAAAGAATGACTGGGGCCATGCATCATGAGATTTTGAGTGCAAACCTCCTTCCATCAGCAAGGGCATTGAAGATGAATCATGGCTGGGTCTTTCAGCATGATAATGATCCCAAGCACACACCAGGGCAACAAAGGAGTGGCTTCGTAAGAAGCTTATGAAGGTCCTGAAGTGGTCTAGTCAGTCTCCAGATCTCAACCCCATTGAAAACCTTTGGAGGGAGTTGAAAGTCCTTGTTGCCCAGTGACCGACCCAAAACATCTCTGCTCTAGAGGAGATCTGCATGGAGGAATGGGCCAACATACCACCAGCAGTGTGTGCCAACCTTGTGAAGACTTACAGAAAACGTTTGACCTCTGTCATTGTCAACAAAAGATATATAACAAAATATTGAGATGAACTTTTGTTATTGACCAAATACTTATTTTCCACCGTAATTTTAAAAAAAATCTTACCAAATCAGACAAGGTGATTTTCTGGATTTGTTTTCTCATTTTGTCTCTCATAGTTGTGATCTGCCTATTATGTCAATTACAGGCCTCTTTCATCTTTTTAAGTGGGAGAACTTGCACAATTGGTGGCTGAATAAATACTTTTTTCCCCATTGTATATGTTTTGTGTCTACTTAATCTTTCTTGCTTTCTATAGGGGAAAAATACACTGCAAAAATGCTTAAAGGGAACCAAACATCAGGATTTTCATGTATAAGGTGCAGCAGTACTGGCACTATCAGGCAGAGTGTGTACATACCATCAAGGGGCAGCTCGGGTGTTTAGGCAGTGAAATCCAACTTTATAAAGTTTGAAAAATGAAGCACTTTTTGATTGACGTGTGCACCACTCTCCTAATGTCCGGGCGGGTTATGCACGTGTATCCCCGGACCCCCCCCCCCTTCCCCGCCACCTGTTCCTCCCTCTCTCTGGTTGTATTCAAATTTCCCTCTTCAGAAACATGGCGCCGGAGTTGGCACCTGCGCATAGCGCTTATCTCCGGTGCCATGTTTCTGAAGCCGGCAGTAGCTAGTATTACCTGCAGCTACGATATCGCGCCGCCCCAGGACACCGTGACCGGGTCTCGCAGCACTGCCGTCATGGGGTTATGTGAGTCCATTGTGAACTTACCTCACCTGACCCCCGATGTCGCTGGCAGGCTGCTGTCGGCTTTTTCCTGTGGCGTCCCTGTGTTATAGGTGGCTGCTGTGCTGGCACGGTGTCCTGGGGTGGGATGATACCGTAGCTGCAGGTAATACTAGCTACTGCGGGCTTCAGAAACATGGCGCCGGAGATAAGCGCTATGCGCAGGTGCCAACTCCGGCGCCATGTTTCTGAAGAGAGAAATTTGAATACAACCAGAGAGAGGGAGGAACAGGCAGCGGGGATACACGTGCATAACCCGCCCGGACATTAGGAGAGAGGTGCACACGTCAATCAAAAAGTGCTTGATTTTTCAAACTTAATAAAGTTGGATTTCACTGCCTAAACACCCGAGCTGCCCCCTGATGTTATGTACACAATGTGCCTCATAGTGTCAGTACTGCACTGGCTGCACCTTATACATGAAAATCCTGATGTTTGGTTCCCTTTAAAGAGTTGACATGCTACAGTTTTCAGAAACTCAGCAGTTTTCCAATTCAGTCAAGAAAAAAAGATCTGCGTACGGGATTTCTGAAATCGTATAGCTTTTGCTGGTACAGTAAGGCTATGTGCGGACGTTAGCTATTTGGTGCAGAAATTTCTGCACCATTTCTGCATCTCTTGGCAGGAGAAATGCAGCTACAAGAATGCACTTTTTTTGCTGTGCATTTTTGATGCAGATTTTTCCCATCACTGGAATGCATGAAATCTGCAGCAAAAATGTTGCAAGAATTGGCATGTGACAGATTTAAATATGCCTCAAATTGCCAGTATAATATACTCAACGTTTTATACGTATGAGTCTTCAGGATCCTCATTCACTTTGCTGGTATCAAACCCCTTCAGGTTATGTGACAAATCAGCTCTCAAAGACGAATACAAAAAAAAACAATGATAAAAACTCAACATGTTGACAGCCTAAAAGCAGCTTTTAATTTGGAAAAAAAAAAGCACAACATGTGAACATAGCCTAAATTGGGATAATGCAGCCTTATCTATAAAGAAAACCATGTGTGAAAGATAACACTGGGGAACAAGAGAATTGGTGTCCTGGATATTTAGCATGTTTTTAGGTCAGTTCTGCCCTTATTTTCTTCCATCAGCTCTAGTTAATGAGATGTGAAATATTCTATGTTCAGTATATGCATACAACCAATCGAACACTATCAATTATGTCTATTAAACCTTATTTTTTTGCCTTCTTGATTATTAAATTCATATATGTAGATTTCTTTTTTTTATGAAGAATTTACATCACAAAATAAGAATTAAACATGCTTAAAAAGTTGTCATTGACTGTTCATTTACTGAGATACCTTGCAAAAGCAGCACTTAATTAATTATCTTCAGATATTTTTTTTTAGATATATGTGGCATATGTTCCCGGAGGAAGCACACACACCTCCTCCCTCATTTGTGAGCTGTCCACTATTGATTTGGTGCACACCCTTTTTTGCTATAGGTATTCCTGATCTCTGTTCTGACTTTATTTGGGTTACGCTCTATTTTGTTTGGGGTATTTTAGATAAACTTAGATTAATGATGAAGTTGTGTATTATGGACTAACTTACTAATTATGTCTGAGTTTCTGTTTTTGAAATATTGTCATAGCCATTTTAGCATTAACTGGTTAACTCTATCTGTATAGACACATACTCTGGTATATCTTGGGCATTTTGTTATTGTTTGCCCCTCGATTCAAACACTTAGGCCGGGGCCACACTGGGATCTACTGCTATCCTCGCATGACACTCTGCTCACGCTGGCAGCACAGCAGGAACCAAGTGTCATGCGAGTGTCACTGTGACTGAGGCCCGATCATGCGATCGGACCTCAGCTGCGGGGGGTGGGCCGGCTCTGCGGAGGGGTGGGCAGGCGCTGCGGAGGGGAGGGAGGGATTTATCTCCCTCTATCCTCCGTTGCCAGCTATTGCCATTCTCGTCCTGCACTCACGGTACACCTGTATACCGCGAGTGCAGTGCGATTTTTCTCTTGCCCCATAGACTTGAATGGGTCCGAGAGAAACAAACAAGATTCGCATTACAATCGTAGCATGCTGCGATTATTTTCTCGGTCCGATTAGGGCTGAGAAAATAATTGCTCATGGGTGCTGGGACATAGGCTAATATTAGTCTGAGTGGAATGCGATAAAACATCGCATTCCACTCGCTCCGATTTTCATGACTTGTGTCTTAGGTCTTTCAGGGCTCAATTAGATCCAGATCCTAATTATTGAGTTGAAAACTTTTTTTTTCTGCATGTGGTTCTTTTTTAACATGCATTAATATCTAATGTTCCTATTTCTAGAATATAGGACTTTTGAATATTTTTTTGTTGCCACATTTTTAATTTTATTGAAGCATTAGCTGAAAATGAAATGTGCTTATTGTGCAAAACCTTCTCTGTAAACCACAGTTTTGGTGTAAACTCTGTGGTCTTTCTTTAAGTTGTCTTGTTGGTGCGGGACTTTGTAGGTCGGGCTGTCTTTATTTATTCCTACTCTGGCTGCTTTCCTCCCCTTCTATTTAAATTTCCTACCGTAGCCACCATTATTATCATTATGCCCAATGTATGCGCAGTGCTATGTTCACGTTGTAATTGAATCATTCAATAAAATGGCGCCAGAGTCAGCTCATGCGCATACTGCGATCTTCGGCGCCATGTTATTGGACACTCTTTGCGAATATCATCTGAACCAAACTGGTGACTGGTGATGTTCGCAAAGACAGTGTCTTCATTAAAATGGAGCCGGAATTCGCAGTATGTGCACGCACTGACTCCGGTGTAATTTTATTTAAGATTTCAACTACAACTTGAATATAGCGTGTGCTTCTCCTTTATCCATTCCTGCCATGGCTGCTATCCTCACCTTTGTTTAAATTTTGCGCTGCGGTTGCCGCCATTATCACTATGGCCAGCACGTGCGCAGTGCTATGTTCACATTGTAGTTGAATCATTCAATAAAATGTCTCTAGTGCCATTTTCTTGAAGACACTGACTCTGTGAATATTATCTGAAACAAACTGGTGACTGGAGATATTTGCAAAGACAGTGTCTTCAATAAAATGGTGCCAGAGTTTGCAGTATGTATATACGCTGACTCTGCCGCCATTCTATTGAAGAATTCAATTACAACCTGAATATAGCACTGCCGACGCACCGGCTTGGTTTTGGACAGAAGGACTCATTCAGCATTACAGTCATATGAAAAAGTTTGGGCACCCCTATTAATGTTAACCTTTTTTCTTTATAACAATTTGGGTTTTTGCAACAGCTATTTCAGTTTCATATATCTAATAACTGATAGACTGAGTAATATTTCTGGATTGAAATGAGGTTTATTGTTCTAATAGAAAATGTGCAATCCGCATTTAAACAAAATTTTACCGGTGCAAAAGTATGGGCACCTCAACATTAAAAGTGACATTAATATTTTGTAGATCCTCCTTTTGCAAAAATAATAGCCTCTAATCGCTTCCTGTAGCTTTTAATGAGTTCCTGGATCCTGGATGAAGGTATATTTGACCATTCCTGTTTACAAAACAATTCCAGTTCAGTTAAGTTTGATAGTCGCCGAGCATGGACAGCACGCTTCAAATCATCCCACAGATTTTCAATGATATTCAGGTCTGGGGACTGGGATGGCCATTCCTGAACATTGTAATTGTTCCTCTGCATGAATGCCTGAGTAGATCTGGAGCGGTGTTTTGGATCATTGTCTTGCTGAAATATCCATCCCCTGCGTAACTTCAACTTCGTCACTGATTCTTGCACATTATTGTCAAGAATCTGCTGATACTGAGTTGAATCCATGCGACCCTCAACTTTAACAAGATTCCCGGTGCCGGCATTGGCCACACAGCCCCAAAGCATGATGGAACCTCCACCAAATTTTACTGTGGGTAGCAAGTGCTTTTCTTGGAATGCCATGTTTTTTTGTCTCCAAGCATAACGCCTTTTTGTATGACCAAACAACTCAATCTTTGTTTGATCAGTCCACAGGACCTTCTTCCAAAATGTAACTGGCTTGTCCAAATGTGATTTTGCATACCTCAGGCGACTCTGGGAGAGTGATGCGAAAGAAGCTGTTTCTGCAAGCACGCCACAAACAAACAGCTTCTCCTTGTGGAAAGTGCGCTGTATTGTTGACCGATGCACATTGACACCATCTGCAGCAAGATGATGCTGCAGGTCTTTGGAGGTGGTCTGTGGATTGTCCTTGACTGTTCTCACCATTCTTCTTCTCTGCCTTTCTGATATTTTTCTTGGCCTGCCACTTCTGGGCTTAACAAGAACTGTACCTGTGTTCTTCCATTTCCTTACTATGTTCCTCACAGTGGAAACTGACAGTTTAAATCTCTGAGACAACTTTTTGTATCCTACCCCTGAACAACTATGTTGAATAATCTTTGTTTTCAAATCATTTGAGAGTTGTTTTGAGGAGCCCATGATGCCACTCTTCATAGGAGATTCAAATAGGATAACAACTTGCAAGTGGTCACCTTAAATACATTTTCTCATGATTGGATACACCTGCCTATGAAGTTCAAAGCTCAATGAGGTTACAAAACCAATTTAGTGCTTTAGTAAGGCAGTAAAAAGTAGTTAGGAGTGTTCAAATCAAGAAATTGATAAGGGTGCCCATACTTTTGCACCGGTCAAATTTTGTTTAAATGCGGATTGCACATTTTCTGTTAGTACAATAAACCTCAATTCAATCCAGAAATATTACTCAGCCCATCAGTTATTAGATATATGAAACTGAAATAGCTGTTGTTAACATCAACCCCTTCACGACCGGCCTTTTTTATTTTTCAGTCAATATGGTCATGTGAGGGCTCATTTTTTGCGGAACAAGCTGTACTTTTAAATGAAAACATCGGTTTTACCATATAGTGTACTGGAAAATGGCAAAAAAATTCCAAATGCAGAAAAATTGCAAAAAAAGTGCGATAGCACTATTGTTTTTGAGATATATTTTATTCACTGTGTTCACTGTATGGTAAAACTGATGTGTGGGTGTGATGCCTCAGGTCAGTGCGAGTTCGTAGATACCAAACATGTATAGGTTTACTTTTATATAAGGGGTTAAAAAAAATCGGAAGTTTGTCCAAAAAAAGTGGCGCACGTTTTACACTGTATTCCGTGACCCGTAGCGTTCTCATTTTTCGGGATCTATGGCTCAGTGATGGCTTATTTTTTGCGTCTCGAGCTGACGTTTTTAACGGTGCCCTTTTTGCGCAGATGCTACGTTTTGATCGCCTCATTGCATTTGCGCAAAAGTTGTGGCAACAAAAAAAGTCGTTTTGGCGTTTGTAATTTTTTTGCCGCTACGCCGTATACTGACCAGATTAATTTTTATATTTTGATCGGGCGTTTCTGAACGTGGCGATGCCAAATGTGTGTATATTTTTTATTTTTTTAACCCTTTAAATTTCAATGGGGCGAATGGGGGGTGATTTGAACTTTTAGGGTTTTTTTTAAATTTTTTTTAAAACTTTTTTTTTTTTTTTTTTACTTTTTTTATTTTACTAGCCCCTCTAGGGAGCTATTGTGATCAGCAGTCCGATCGCTCTGCACTATCTGCTGATCACAGCTACATAGCTGTAAACAGCAGATACGCTCACTTTCTTTTTCACTGTGCCGCGGGCACAGCGAAAGTGAAAGCAATTCATGTGTAGTACAGGAGTCATCAAATGACCCTGTGCTACCATGACAACTACCGGACGTCATGTGATCACGTCACGTGACTTCCGGTATCGGGCGGTAAGTAAAGGTTTACCGCGATCGCGCTTATAATGGCGCTGTCACATATTGACAGCGCCATTTAAGGGGTTAAACGGCACGAGCAGATAACGATTCTGCTCGTGCCTAGCAGGCACACATCTCAGCTGTGAAAATCAGCTGAGATGTGCGCCGATCGCAGCATGCTGCCGCCGGCAGACCGCGGGCAGTAGCGTTATGACCGCTAGGACGTAATTTTACGGCACGCGGTCGTTAAGGGGTTAATAGGGGTGCCCAAACTTTTTCATATGACTGTATATAGTGAATAGATAGAAGATTACTGGTTACACTTGATAAGGGTCTAGTTGTCCATTGCAACCAAGTAGAGCTCAGCTTTCACTTTACCCGCTTCAATGCTGAAAGCTGCACTCTAGTTGCTGTAGGCAACCAGAACGATCTTACTGGGAGGCATAAATGAGGCCCCAGTTACTTCTGCAGTGGCAATAGGCACAAAGTACGTTCTTACTGGGCGGCAATTTTCATAAATGAGGCCCCAGTTACTTCTGCAGCAGTGGCTATATACAACCAGTATGATCTTACTGGGAGGCAATTCTCATAAAACGAGGCCCCAGTTACTTCTGCAGTGGCAATAGGCAACCATTACAATTTTACTGGGAGGCAATTTTCATAAATGAGGCCCCAGTTACTTCTGCAGTGGCAATAGGCAACCATTACAATTTTACTGGGAGGCAATTTTCATAAATGAGGCCCCAGTTACTTCTGCAGCAAAGGCTATATATAACCAGTATGATCTTATTGGGAGGCAATTTTCATAAATGAGGCCCCAGTTACTTCTGCAGTGGCAATAGGCAACCATTACAATTTTACTGGGAGGCAATTTTCATAAATGAGGCCCCAGTTACTTCTGCAGTGGCTAACCATTTTTTTTTTTTATTTTTTTTTTTTTTAAATCGGCCCTTTGGCCAATCAAATGGTTTGATTCCGGCTTCGGACAGAAGGACGCGTTCAGCATTATATAGTGAATATAATATTACACGGATCGTTTTCTTTATATATTTGTAGCTACAATAACAAACTGAATCTGCGACGGTGGCAAAAGTATCAGACTACTAAAAATGTGTTAGTTCAGTCTGTAACTAGTCCTCCAATTTACACATTTCAAGTAATATTGCCTTATTAAGTTGTTTGTTTTTTACTGAAGATTCATAATTTCCTTCTATATTAGTTGCCTCATGTGATTTCATAGTGGCCCGATGGGAATAATGTGTGTTTTTGTTTTCTCAAGGAGCTCATCCTGGAGATGACAATTCATCCTCCTAATTATACACTTAGAATTGATTTGCTTATTTAGGAACTAATTCGGGGAGGATTATCACACTGCACCCTCATTAGCCATTGCTGGTACTCGCCACCAGTGTATCGCTGTTCTGATGATCCAAGAGGGAAGAAAAATTGGAGTGATGTGATGTTTTCGCTGCTTCTTTAAGGCACTTCTGCATGGGGCATGTGAACAACCATACTTGACCTTGTGTCCACCGATCAAACCGCAAATAGGGAAAAAATTTTGTGCAGTGATGGGTTGCATTTCTTTTTATGTCGGGTCAGATGGACGGATTTTGGGCTTGGCGAATTCCAGAAGATCTATTACCTGCATGACTGCATTGTGCCACCTGTTCATTTTAGTAGTCTGAGCCCTTCCACTAAAGGGAAATCTTAGTGAATCCACAGACATGTTGGACAATTGTAGCTTTCAGTTATGTGAGAACAGTTTGGGGAAGGTCCTTTTCTGTTCAAGCATGACTGTTTTCCAGTGCACAAAGCAAGCTTCATGACTGTATGGTTGGGGGAGCTTGTTTTGGAATGACATGACCAGCCACACAGTTCTGACTTCAATGCCAACGAACACCCTTGGCATGACTTAGAACAGTGCTGGTAGTCTGTCCCTTCCTCCAACATCAGTATCTGACCCGCAGACACCTTCCAAAATTGTGTAGAAAACCTTCCCAGATTAGAGTAAGCTGTTATAACTAAGGGGGAACAACTCCATATTCATGCCTCTGGATGTAGACTAAGGTCATAAGTAGAGATGAGCAATGTTCGATTCGCCAATTTCAAATTCGACTGATTTTGGGCGGTATTTGAGTCATTCGACGAACTCAAACGATTTGCTTCAAGTTCGGCCGATCGAGTTACCGTTCGATAACGGTTCGATTACCAAAAGCGTGGCTTTTCACAGTAAGGCTATGTGCGCACGTTGTGTATTTGCATGCGTCCTGCGTCCCCAGCACAATCCCTCTCTTTCTTACTCACCGATCAGCTGCATGGCTGTCACAAAGCTGTGGCGGCTTTTCCTCTTTTGAAAATGGCTGCTGCTTATTATTCAATCTGGTATTCCCTGCTTTCCCAGCCCACCGGCGCCCATGATTGGTTGCAGTCAGACATGCCCCCACGCTGAATGACCGCTGTCTCACTGCAACCAATCACAGCCGCCGGCGGGCGGGTCTATATCGTGCAGATAAATAAATAAATAATTAAAAAAAAAACCAAAACCTGCGGTTCCCCCGAATTTTGATACCAACCAAGATAAAGCCACACGGCTGGAGGCTGGTATTGTCAGGATGGGGAGCGCCACGTTATGGGGAGCCCACCGCCCTAACAATATCAGCCAGAAGCCGCCTGGAATTGCCGCATCCATTAGATGCGACAGTCTTGGGACTCTACCCGGCTCATCCCGAATTGCCCTGGTGCGGTGCCAATCGGGGTAATAAGGTTAGGTTAATCATGACAGGCGTCTCCCCGAGATACCTTCCATGATTAACGTGTAAGTGAAAGTAAATAAACACACACAACGAAAAATCCTTTATTTGGAATAAAAGACAACCCCCCCCCCCTCATTTACCTCTTTATTAATCCCCAAACACCCATCCAGGTCCGAAGTAATCCACACGACGCTTTCAGCTCTGCTACATGAAGCTGACAGGGAGCGCCGTAGAGCACGAGCGCTCTGTGTCAGCTCCACGCAGCAACTGAAGTGAGCCGCGCTGTCACCGGAGACTTCACTCAGGTAGTGCCTGCGTGTGATCTCACTCTTTTTCACTCTTTTTCTCTCTTTCTTTCTCTCTCTCTTTTTCTCTTTTTCTCTTTCTCTCTCTCTTCTTTCTTTCTCTCTCACTCTTTTTCTCTTTCTCCCTCTTTCTCTTTCTCTCTTTTTCTTTTTCCCTCTTTCTCTCTCTCTTTCTCTCTTTTTCTCTCTTTCTCTCATTCTCTCTCTCTCTTTCTCCTTCTCTTTCTCTTTTTCTCTCTTTTTTCTCTCTTTTTCTCTCTTTTTCTCTCTTTTTCTCTCTTTTTCTCTCTTTTTCTCTCTTTTTCTCTCTTTCTCTCCTCTTTGTAGCTGAATAATCCACTTCTGGATTCTCTACTGCAATACAGAGGTCCAGATTACCAAATCTTCCTATGCTTTTCATTACAGGCAGTGGCTCAATGGGTAGAGCTGCCGCCTATGGAGAATTAGTTCATGAGTTTGAGTCCCGGTAAAGAATTTAATTTATTTATAATTTTAAATTATAATTATTATTTATTTATAATTATAATTTAATTTAATTATGCACTGAGGGGAGGAGCCGGACATCAGCTGTGAGCTGCGGGACACACCTCTAAAATCGGCGCAGTTCACTGAATGAGGCTGCATTGCTCTCTCTTCTCTCTCCTCTCTCTCTTCTCTATCTTCTCTCTCTCTCTCATCTCTCTCTTCTTTTTCTTCTCTCTTCTCTCTCTCTCTCATCTCTCTCTTCTTCTCTCTTCTCTCTTCTCTCTCTTCTCTCTCTCTCTTCTCTCTCTCTTCTCTCCTCTCTTCTCTCTTCCCTCTTCTCTCTTCTTTTTTCTCTCTCCTCTTTTTTTCTCTCTCCTCTTTTTTTCTCTCTCCTCTTTTTTTCTCTCTCCTCTTTTTTTCTCTCTCCTCTTTTTTTCTCTCTCCTCTTTTTTTTCTTTCTCCTCTTTTTTTTCTTTCTCCTCTTTTTTTCTCTTTTTTTTTTTTCTCTCTCCTTTTTTTTTTTTTGTCTCCTCTTTTCTCTCTCAGACCTGGCGATGATCAGCTGATGCGGTCACCTGACGGAATCCGCTGACACTATAAGTTGAGCGGTGAGGCCGGCTTTTTACCACCCGGCCGGCTAAAATATCAACTGCTGCTGTCGGACATCCACTAGTGTACGTAGGAGAGCAGAAAGCAGCTGCAGAACTACAAGGCTCAGCATGCTGCATCCAGGACTGTATGCTGGAGGGAGGGAGAGGGGGAGCAGAACTACAAGGCTCAGCATGCTCCATTCACTAGTGTATGCAGGAGAGGAGACAGCAGCTGCAGAACTACAAGGCTCAGCATACTCCATCCAGGACTGTATGCAGGAGTTTTTTGCCCACCAAAAAAATGACGTGGGCTTCGCTATATTTTTGTATGCTAACCAGGTACAGCAGACAGCAGGCCGGTACAGCTGCCAGCAAACCCCAGCTGCCTATTTGGACCCGGCTGGGAACTAAAAATATAGGGAAGCACATTTTTTAATTATTTCATGAATTTCATGAAATAATTTAAAAAAAAAAAAAAACCCGACATGGGCTTCGCCCCATTTTTGTGTCCAGCCAGATACAACTAGGCAGCTGGGAATTGGAAACCGCAGCACAGGTTGGCCCGAGCTTTCTGGGCACCTCTGCTGCGAATTGCTGTCCGCAGCCGCCCCAGAAAATGGCGCTTTCATAGAAGCGCCATCATCTGGCGCTGTATCCAACTCTTCCAGCAGCCCTGATGCCGGGTGGCTTGCTGGGTAATAAAGGGTTAATACTAGCTTTGTTTTACTTGCTAGTATTAAGCCAGAGATTCTTAATGTCAGGCAAGTTTGACCCGGCCATTAAGAATCTCCAATAAAGGGTTAAAAAAAAAACCACACAGAGAAAAAATACTTTAATAGAAATAAATACACAGACACAGACTCCATGTTTATTACTCCTTCTCACCACTCCACAATCCTGGTCTTCTGTCTTCTTTCTCCTTCAACCCATGCAGCTCTGCTACATCAGACAGCACTGCATGGGAGGAAGACGCTGCTGCTCCCGTGCAGTCTAATCACTCGGTGAGTGAGCAGAGGCTGCGGGTTGTAAGCAGTGACGTCACCACTGCCACAGTTGCTATAGTAATCTGACAGGCGGATTACTATAGCAACGGTGATCTCTGATCACCTGATTCTCGGTGCCGCTATTCATTGGCTGTGGCATCCAGTTCCTGCATGTGGGCTGACTCTGTAAAGAGCGCCGACATGCAGGAACGGGGAGCCAAGCATGTGCCCAAGCATCTCGCCGGTACACAGAGATGCTCAAACGAGCACCGCGTACTGGAGAGATGTACTGACAGGACCTAGCATGACGTCTAGCCATGTGACCAGTTTGTAGCCAATGAGATAATAGACATGTGACTGGTCACATGCTATGACAACGTCACGGAAGGTCCAATCATCAGTGCTGGATACCGGGAGGGCGCAGCGATGATCGGAAGAAAAAGCGTCGGGAGACAGAGTACAGGACACGTCGCGGGGACCTGTAAACATAATGGCAATGTTTATTAACTGTATGTGTACATGTATAATGTGTTTGTATGTGTTTGTGTTTGCCTGCCATTGTTTTCAATGGGGTTCGAAGGTGTTCGTCGAACGTTCGCCGAACAAACCCGCCGTTCGACAAACCGAACTCGAACACTAGGGGGGTGGCTCAACACTAGTTATAAACACTTCTGTAGGTGTGATGTGTAGGAGCAGTAATACTTTTGTCCATATAGTATATGTGTTTTAATTTTTTAAGTACTAAGATGTCCATAGCCATTAATGGCCAAATATAGCCATGGGACATTAAATGAAAATATCAAACAGACGCATATTCACTTAATATCACCCCACTCATGGCCCCGTTGGCCGTGAAAGTGATGGTGACACTGTTCTCCTGTCTCACAAACACTGAGATCTGTGATTAGCTGCAGCGGTTAGGTGATCAGAATTGCGCATCATCATTAAAACATCTGATGACACCCTGCTCTAGTCACCTGACTGCAGCATCTGATCAGAATGTCCTGTGGTCCTGTGACAGAAGAACAGTGCTTTAATTTCTTTCGGTGCCGCTACAGACCACAGGGAGGGGACGCTGCACTGTATGCAGCTGGTGTGACAACAGGGAAGAATACCTCAGTATGTTATTTTCATTCCATTCTTGCCTCTCGTATAGCTTTTTTTTTACAGCATAGACAATCTCTTTAAGTGTATATTTAAAGTCATGGAGAAGTGTTCAGCTTTACATTATTGGAGATAATCTTGTTTGCCTTTATTTGACATTACAGGATCATGCCTTTAGAACCTGATAAATCACAGTCTGCAGAAGAATCATCCGATGAGCCCAGCAGAGCTGGCCGCAGCAACAGCGTAAATACCTCAGAGGAATCTGTGCGGAAGAGAATCCGTCAAAGTACCCCAAGTCCACACAGAGAGAACATCCCACAGGGTCAGTGTTACTTTTCTTCCAACGAAGGCCAAGTATAAATAAATAATTTTCTTTATATAGGGCCAACATATTCCACAGCACTTTACAATTAAGCGATGACATGCACAGACACTTAAAACAAAACACCTACTTTTACTAAAGGAATGAGGGCCCTGGTCACAAGCTTACAATATATAAGGAAATAGGGGAGGCACAATAGGTAGTTATGTACTTGTTATGTATTGTCCAGACATCAATAAAATCAGTATAAAATCAATGAACTTTAACACCTAACTAACCTATGACATACTGGTACATCCTAGGTCTTTTCCCTTTCCTTACACATGTCGGCTGATCTGATCAGCTGCCATGTGCGTCTTACAGCCAGTGGTGTATTGGAGACCCGTCCTCAGCTGTTAACGAGTTAAATCCCGCTGTCAATCTTTGACATCGGGATTTAATATGCACCAGCAAGGTGCGCATCATTCCCCATTCCCATCTGTGATGTCATCGTGGGGCCCCAATAGGTTGTCATCCAGGGGTCAGCTGATATGTCTTTGATGACGAACATCCTGTGAACACCTGCTGCAAGCCAGCATTCATAGGAGATTGTGACTTCTGCTGTACAGTGCAGTGCTGATGCACCAATTAGTGCAGCACAAGCTGTCAGACGATTGCAGCTTCAAGTCTCCTAAAAGAACTAGTAAAAATAATAAAAAGTGGAAAAAACGTTTTAAAAAATAAAAAAACACAAGTTAAAATCACCCCCTTTTGCCCAGTGAATATAAAAAAACCCCACAAAAACAAATACATATTTGGTATCGCTGCTTTCAGAAATGTTCGATCCAGGGCTGTGGAGTCGGTAAACCAAACCTCTGACTCAGACTCCTCAATTTCCCTGATTTTGAATCCATGACTCCGACTCCCTCATAAAGTTGAAACCAGAAGTTTCCATCCGCTCTCTATAAAGACACATCTGCATGTTTTTCTCACTATCTGGCATGAAATCAGAATAATTGCTCTCTATAAAGAAACATCTGCATGTTTTTCTCACTATTTGGCATGAAATCAGAATAATCATTTCCCGTTTTAAGGTCAGTTAGGAACCAAAATTATTTAGATTTGCCAGTTGCCAGAATAATGAGAGAATGTTTTAAGACATTTTTATTACGTTCTGCAAATTCAAAAGTTTCCATCCATTTCATTACTGTGTTATTGCCCTTACATTTTAGGACTTGGGTCAGATGTTTTGGATCTCTTTCCATAAGCTTCTCACAAAAGCTTGTGGGAATTTGGGCCCATTCCTCCTGACAGAACTAATGCAACTGAGCCATGCTTGTAGGTAGCCTTGCTCGCATCGGCCTTTTTAGCTTTGCCCATAAATGTTCAATAGGATTGAGATAATATATAATGTTTATTCACTTATATACCGCTATTAATTCCATACATCCGCAATCAGGGATTTGTGATGGCCGCTCCAAAACATTGACTGTTATCCTTAAGCCATTTTGTATCCAGTTTGGCAGCATGCTTCGGTTCATTGTCATTTGGAAGACCCATTTCTGTCCAAACTTTAAGTTCCTGGCTGATGTCTTGAAATGTTGTTTCAGTATTGCCACATAATCCACATTCCTCATCATGCCATCAATTTTGTGAAGTGCACAAGTCTCACCTGCAGCAAAACAACCCCACAACATGATGATGACACCCCCATGTTTAACAGTTGGGATGGTAGTCTTCACGGGGAGAACATACAAACTCCTTGCAGATGTTGTCCTTGGTGGGCTTTAAACCCAGGACCCCAGCGCTGCAAGGCTGCAGTGCTAACCACTGAGCCACCGTGCCGCCCTAATCCTGTTTGCTCATTTTTTTAAGATGAATGCACAATAAAGAATTATTTTTTTATTTATAAGGATGGTGAGTGCTACTCCTTTTTCCTGTTTCCATGGATTTTGAATTCATTTGGTTCTTGAGTTTAGCACCTAGGAGTCCTAAAGCGTCTGTGGGATGTTTCTTTCATCATTAACCACCTGCATGTGAGTAGTGCCGGATTGCCTTCTGGATGTTTGACTACCATTGTGGACTGTGTTTCTTATCCTGAGCACACTCGTATTTTTTCATGCAGTATGGAAGTGAATGTATCTAGGGACATAATGAACCCAGAGACTCAAAAAGGTGTTTTGGCTGGGAAAAAAACAGCTGGAACTTTTTTTTATTGATTGTGATCAAAAAGAAGAGTTGGAAATTATTGGCACAAAATCGTTGGAAAATAAAATTACTAATCTTGCTGAAAGAGAAGTGAGATTGTTTGGACTGTGAACTCATTGGATTCCTACATTGAATGTGACCGGGTTCCATGACGTCTACGTAGTTATAAAGCAGTATCACAATTCCAGGACGATAAAGAGTTTGTGGCAGCATGAGATTTGATCCAACATTCTCGATGTATGGACATGGTTACACTTATTTGTACCCAGAGCAAAAAAGAGCTTGCAAAAAATAATTTGAATCTGGATATAGCTAAAATGGAGTTAAAAAAAAACGTTTGACAGACCAACAAATTTCTACCTTTTTTAATAAATTAGATAAAAAGCTTATACCAATTCAAGTAAAGATTAAACAAAGGAAAAAATAGAAATTTCTCTGGATAAGAACTATTATGACTTGGGATGTATCTTCAATTGGGGAAAGAAAAATACGACTGGCAGATGTAAAAATTGCAAGTTTTTTTCTCATAAGAAAAAACTAACACAGATCTTTGGACTACTGATTCTGATTCCAGTAATTCGGATGACTCTTTTAGGAATAATATATGGTGGCATCTACAGTATTTCTACTTCAGGTGATACTCGAAACCCTTTAGGAAATGCATCCGAAGAGGGGGAAGACGTAAGAAGAAACACCAGCACCAAACGAAAACAGAAGTGTCATGGAGATGCCAATAGCCTCTGGTTATCAGAATTGTAAAATCTTTAACTTAAACAATCGTGTTGAATGATGTCCTAGCTAAAGCTTTCAATTATTGTGTACTGGAAAACTTTAATTTTTGTTAATTTTCAAGTAGATTTATTTAAAGCTTTACGTAAGATTCATTTATTTAAGTCTTTTTTACATACTTACAGCACTAGTAAATCTGTGTGTCAAGGAGAAATTCCTGTTACTATTGATAGATTAGGTTTTCGAGTTAATACAGATACGGAAACATGTATTGATGAACCTAATTTTTCATCTACCTATATTGGTCAAACATCAATTTCGTATTTTACTAGTGGAGTTCCTTTTACTTATATGCCTCCTACCAAAACAGGGTAATTTGATTTAAGGGTGTATTTTTTTAAGATGAATGGACAATAAAGAATTATTTTTTTATTTATAAGGACAGTGAGTGCTACTCCTTTTTCCGGTTTCCGTGGATTTTGAATTTATCTGGTTCTGCAGTTTAGCACCTAGGAGTCCTGACAAGACCGTGGGGATGTTTGTTTCTCATTAACCATCTGCATGTGAGTAATGCTGGATTGCCTTCTGGATGTTTGACTACTATAGTTCAATTTTAGTTTTGTCAGACCACAGGACTTGTCTCCAAAGGTTAAGGTCTTTATTCCTGTGTGTATTTGCAAACATTAATCTGGCTTTTAAATGTTTCTTTTGGAGTTATGGCTTCTTCCTGGCAGAGTGGCCTTTTTGGCTCATGTTGAAACAGTACTCATTTCACTATGGATAATGACACAATCTTACCATCTTCTGTCAGCATCTTCAATAGGTCTTTTGCTTTTGTTATTGGCTTGATAAACACGTCTGACCAAAGCACATTCATCTCTGGTACACAGAACCCATCTCCTTACTGAGCGGTATGATGGCTGGACATTCCCATCTTGTTTGTACTTACGTATAATTGTTTGTACAGATGAACGAGGTATCTATATATTGCAGCCAAGGATGAACCAGGCTTGTGCAAGTCCACAATTCTCTTCCTGAGATCTTGGCTGATTTCTTTTGACTTTCCCATGATGTTACACTAAGAAGCAGTGTGTTTTCAGGTATGCATTAAAATATATCCACATGTGTGTCTCTAATTAACTCAGAAGTTGACAATAAACCTATCAGAAGCTTCCATAGTAGCCATCATAATGTGGGCTGTCCCATACTGTTAAAAGTACTCTTACTGTTTGTAAACATTTTGCTTTGTAAAAAAGTAACAAAAATGCCTTAAAACATCCTTTCTTTCATTATTCTGGAATTTGGCAAATAGAAATAATTTTGGTTCCTAATTGACCTAAAATAGGAAAGGTTTATTCTGATTTCATGTCAGATAGTGAGAAAACTGCAGATGTGTCTTTATAGAGAGAGGAGGGAAAAACCTGCAGATGTGTCTTTATAGATAGTGTATGTAAACTTCTGGTTTCAATTGTACATAACTCATGTTTGTGATTAAATTTACTGTAGTAAAATGGTAACATCACATTATATTATGTAGTTGAAGTGCAGCACAGATTCATCTCAACTAAAAAGCCAAGATCCTTTGATCAGGAATAGAACAGACATTTATAGGATATTTCATAACTTTGCCAAACTCTTATGAAATAATATTCATCACATTCTGCATTGAACCGCTGTACCCAATTTATTATATACTAGCTGTAGTACCCGGGCATTGCCCGGGATAGTAACTGTGTCTCTGTCTCTCTCCCAGTCTCTGTCTGTGTGTTGCTGCCTGTCTGCCTCTCTGTCTGTGTCTTTCTTTGTCTGTCTGTTTCTATGTCTCTGTCTGTATTTGTATCAGTCTATATATCTACATCTCTGTGTCTGTCTGTCTCTCTCTATCTCTGTTTCTGTCTCTATATGTGTGTCTGTTTGTCTCTCTCTTTCCCCGTCTCTTCGTCTGTGTCTTTCCCCGTCTGTCTCTTTCCAGGTGTCTCTTTCCAGGTGTCTCTTTTCAAGTGTGTCTCTTTTCAGGTGTGTCTCTTTTCAGGTGTGTCTCTTTTCAGGTGTGTCTCTTTTCAGGTGTGTCTTTCTTTTTAGGTGTGTCTCTTTCCAGGTGTGTCTCTTTCCAGGTGTGTCTCTTTCCAGGTGTGTCTCTTTCCAGGTATGCCTCTTTCCAGGTGTGTCTCTTTCCAGGTGTGTCTCTTTCCAGGTGTGTCTCTTTCCAGGTGTGTCTCTTTCCAGGTGTGTCTCTTTCCAGGTATGCCTCTTTCCAGGTGTGTCTCTATTCCAGGTGTGTCTCTATTCCAGGTGTGTCTCTATTCCAGGTGTGTCTCTATTCCAGGGCTGTCTCTATTCCAGGGCTGTCTCTATTCCAGGGCTGTCTCTATTCCAGGGCTGTCTCTATTCCAGGGCTGTCTCTATTCCAGGGCTGTCTCTATTCCAGGTGTGTCTCTATTCCAGGGCTATCTCTATTCCAGGGCTGTCTCTATTCCAGGGCTGTCTCTATTCCGGGGCTGCCTCTATGCCGGGGCTGCCTCTATGCCCGTCTGTCTCTGTGTGTGTCTCTGTCTGTCTGTCTTTCTCTCATTCTGTCTCTGTCTGTATCCGTCTCCCCACTGACATCTTATTACCTCACACAGAAGCTTCCTATACTAACAGTTTATTTTGTTCCTATAGCAACCACTGACAGCTGCTATTAATAGCCTGTAGTTCCCACCTCCATTCAATTTAATGGAGGCAGGATTTTGGAGAGTAACTGTAAAGCGCGGGGTTAAATTTTCCAGTCAAAACATAGTCTATGACATTCCCTGAGTCACATGAGGCGTATGTGCAAAATTTCGTGATTGTAAATGCGACGGTGCAAATTTCTTTAGCGAACACACACACACACACACACACACACACACACACACATATACACATACATACATACATACATACACTCAGCTTTATATATTAGACTAGCTGTAGTACCGGGGCATTACCCGAGATAGTAACTGTCTCTCTGTCTTTCTCCCAGTCTCTGTCTGTGTGTCTCTCTGTCTGTGTCCTTTCTCTTTCATTATTCTGGAATTTGGCAAATAGAAATAATTTTGGTTCCTAATTGACCTAAAATAGTAAAGGTTTATTCTGATTTCATGTCAGATAGTGAGAAAACTGCAGATGCGTATTTATTGAGAGGAGGGAAAAACCTGCAGATGTGTCTTTATAGATAGTGTATGTAAACTTCTGGATTCAATTGTACATAACTCATGTTTGTGATTAAATTTACTGTAGTAAAATGGTAACATCACATTATATTATGTAGTCGAAGTGCAGCACAGATTCATCTCAACTAAAAAGCCAAGATCCTTTGATCAGGAATAGAACAGACATTTATAGGATATTTCATAACTTTGCCAAACTCTTATGAAATAATATTCATCACATTCTGCATTGAACCGCTGTACCCAATTTATTATATACTAGCTGTAGTACCCGGGCATTGCCCGGGATAGTAACTGTGTCTCTGTCTCTCTCCCAGTCTCTGTCTGTGTGTTGCTGCCTGTCTGCCTCTCTGTCTGTGTCTTTCTTTGTCTGTCTGTTTCTATGTCTCTGTCTGTATTTGTATCAGTCTATATATCTACATCTCTGTGTCTGTCTGTCTCTCTCTATCTCTGTTTCTGTCTCTATATGTGTGTCTGTTTGTCTCTCTCTTTCCCCGTCTCTTCGTCTGTGTCTTTCCCCGTCTGTCTCTTTCCAGGTGTCTCTTTCCAGGTGTCTCTTTTCAAGTGTGTCTCTTTTCAGGTGTGTCTCTTTTCAGGTGTGTCTCTTTTCAGGTGTGTCTCTTTTCAGGTGTGTCTTTCTTTTTAGGTGTGTCTCTTTCCAGGTGTGTCTCTTTCCAGGTGTGTCTCTTTCCAGGTGTGTCTCTTTCCAGGTATGCCTCTTTCCAGGTGTGTCTCTTTCCAGGTGTGTCTCTTTCCAGGTGTGTCTCTTTCCAGGTGTGTCTCTTTCCAGGTGTGTCTCTTTCCAGGTATGCCTCTTTCCAGGTGTGTCTCTATTCCAGGTGTGTCTCTATTCCAGGTGTGTCTCTATTCCAGGGCTGTCTCTATTCCAGGGCTGTCTCTATTCCAGGGCTGTCTCTATTCCAGGGCTGTCTCTATTCCAGGGCTGTCTCTATTCCAGGTGTGTCTCTATTCCAGGGCTGTCTCTATTCCAGGGCTGTCTCTATTCCAGGGCTGTCTCTATTCCAGGGCTGCCTCTATGCCGGGGCTGCCTCTATGCCCGTCTGTCTCTGTGTGTGTCTCTGTCTGTCTGTCTTTCTCTCATTCTGTCTCTGTCTGTATCCGTCTCCCCACTGACATCTTATTACCTCACACAGAAGCTTCCTATACTAACAGTTTATTTTGTTCCTATAGCAACCACTGACAGCTGCTATTAATAGCCTGTAGTTCCCACCTCCATTCAATTTAATGGAGGCAGGATTTTGGAGAGTAACTGTAAAGCGCGGGGTTAAATTTTCCAGTCAAAACATAGTCTATGACATTCCCTGAGTCACATGAGGCGTATGTGCAAAATTTCGTGATTGTAAATGCGACGGTGCAAATTTCTTTAGCGAACACACACACACACACACACACACACACACACACACACACACACACACACACACACACATATACACATACATACATACATACATACATACACTCAGCTTTATATATTAGACTAGCTGTAGTACCGGGGCATTACCCGAGATAGTAACTGTCTCTCTGTCTTTCTCCCAGTCTCTGTCTGTGTGTCTCTCTGTCTGTGTCCTTTCTCTTTCATTATTCTGGAATTTGGCAAATAGAAATAATTTTGGTTCCTAATTGACCTAAAATAGGAAAGGTTTATTCTGATTTCATGTCAGATAGTGAGAAAACTGCAGATGCGTATTTATTGAGAGGAGGGAAAAACCTGCAGATGTGTCTTTATAGATAGTGTATGTAAACTTCTGGATTCAACTGTACATAACTCATGTTTGTGATTAAATTTAAATTTACTGTAGTAAAATGGTAACATCACTACTTATATTATGTAGTTGAAGTGCAGCACAGATTCATCTCAACTAAAAAGCCGAGATCCTTTGATCAGGAATAGAACAGACATTTATAGGATATTTCAAAATTTTCCCAAACTCTTATGAAATAATATTCATCACATTCTGCATTGAACCGCTGTACTCAATTTATTATATACTAGCTGTAGTACCCGGGTATTGCCCGGGATAGTAACTGTCTCTCTACCAGTCTCTGTCTGTGTGTTGCTGTCTTTCTGTCTCTCTCTGTCTGTGTCTTTCTTTGTCTCTGTTTCTATGTCTCTGTCTGTATTTGTATCAGTCTATATATCTACATCTCTGTGTCTGTCTGTCTCTCTCTATCTCTGTTTCTGTCTCTATATGTGTGTCTGTCTGTCTCTCTCTTTCCCCGTCTCTTCGTCTGTTTCTTTCCCCGTCTGTCTCTTTCCAGGTGTCTCTTTCCAGGTGTCTCTTTTCAAGTGTGTCTCTTTTCAGGTGTGTCTCTTTTCAGGTGTGTCTCTTTTCAGGTGTGTCTCTTTTCAGGTGTGTCTTTCTTTTTAGGTGTGTCTCTTTCCAGGTGTGTCTCTTTCCAGGTGTGTCTCTTTCCAGGTGTGTCTCTTTCCAGGTGTGTCTCTTTCCAGGTATGCCTCTTTCCAGGTGTGTCTCTTTCCAGGTGTGTCTCTTTCCAGGTGTGTCTCTTTCCAGGTGTGTCTCTTTCCAGGTGTGTCTCTTTCCAGGTGTGTCTCTATTCCAGGTGTGTCTCTATTCCAGGTGTGTCTCTATTCCAGGGCTGTCTCTATTCCAGGGCTGTCTCTATTCCAGGGCTGTCTCTATTCCAGGGCTGTCTCTATTCCAGGTGTGTCTCTATTCCAGGGCTGTCTCTATTCCAGGGCTGTCTCTATTCCAGGGCTGTCTCTATTCCAGGGCTGCCTCTATGCCGGGGCTGCCTCTATGCCCGTCTGTCTCTGTGTGTGTCTCTGTCTGTCTGTCTTTCTCTCATTCTGTCTCTGTCTGTATCCGTCTCCCCACTGACATCTTATTACCTCACACAGAAGCTTCCTATACTAACAGTTTATTTTGTTCCTATAGCAACCACTGACAGCTGCTATTAATAGCCTGTAGTTCCCACCTCCATTCAGTTTAATGGAGGCAGGATTTTGGAGAGTAACTGTAAAGCGCGGGGTTAAATTTTCCAGTCAAAACATAGTCTATGACATTCCCTGAGTCACATGAGGCGTATGTGCAAAATTTCGTGATTGTAAATGCGACGGTGCAAATTTCTTTAGCGAACACACACACACACACACACACACACACACACACACACACACACACACACATATACACATACATACATACATACATACACTCAGCTTTATATATTAGACTAGCTGTAGTACCGGGGCATTACCCGAGATAGTAACTGTCTCTCTGTCTTTCTCCCAGTCTCTGTCTGTGTGTCTCTCTGTCTGTGTCCTTTCTCTTTCATTATTCTGGAATTTGGCAAATAGAAATAATTTTGGTTCCTAATTGACCTAAAATAGGAAAGGTTTATTCTGATTTCATGTCAGATAGTGAGAAAACTGCAGATGCGTATTTATTGAGAGGAGGGAAAAACCTGCAGATGTGTCTTTATAGATAGTGTATGTAAACTTCTGGATTCAACTGTACATAACTCATGTTTGTGATTAAATTTACTGTAGTAAAATGGTAACATCACTACTTATATTATGTAGTTGAAGTGCAGCACAGATTCATCTCAACTAAAAAGCCGAGATCCTTTGATCAGGAATAGAACAGACATTTATAGGATATTTCAAAATTTTCCCAAACTCTTATGAAATAATATTCATCACATTCTGCATTGAACCGCTGTACTCAATTTATTATATACTAGCTGTAGTACCCGGGTATTGCCCGGGATAGTAACTGTCTCTCTACCAGTCTCTGTCTGTGTGTTGCTGTCTTTCTGTCTCTCTCTGTCTGTGTCTTTCTTTGTCTCTGTTTCTATGTCTCTGTCTGTATTTGTATCAGTCTATCTGTCTCCATCTCTGTGTCTGTCTGTCTCTCTCTATCTCTTTCCCCATCTGTCTTTGTCTGTGTCTTTCCCCGTCTGTCTCTTTCCAGGTGTCTCTCTTTCCAGGTGTCTCTCTTTCCAGGTGTCTCTCTTTCCAGGTGTCTCTTTCCCGGGCTGTCTCTTTTCCCGGGCTGTCTCTTTTCCCGGGCTGTCTCTTTTCCCGGGCTGTCTCTTTTCCCGGGCTGTCTCTGTGTGTGTCTCTGTCTGTCTGTCTTTCTCTGATTCTGTCTCTGTCTGTATCCGCCTCCCCACTGACATCTTATTATCCACACAGAAGCTTCCTATACTAACAGTTTATTTTGTTCCTATAGCAACCATTGACAGCTGCTATTAATAGCCTGTAGCTCCCACCTCCATTCAGTTTAATGAAGGCAGGATTTTGGAGAGTAACTGTAAAGTGCGGGGTTAAATTTTCCAGTCAAAATATAGTCTATGACGTTCCCTGAGTCACATGAGGCGTCTGTGCAAAATTTTGTGATTCTAAATGCGACGGTGTAAATTCCTTTAGCGAACATACACACATAAACACATACACACATACATACACTCAGCTTTATATATTAGACTAGCTGTAGTACCAGGGCATTGCCCGAGATAGTAACTGTCTCTCTGTCTTTTTCTCCCAGTTTCTGTCTGTGTGTCGCTGTCTGTGTGTCTCTCTGTCTGTGTCCTTTCTCTTTCATTATTCTGGAATTTGGCAAATAGAAATAATTTTGGTTCCTAATTGACCTAAAATAGGAAAGGTTTATTCTGATTTCATGTCAGATAGTGAGAAAACTGCAGATGCGTATTTATTGAGAGAGGAGGGAAAAACCTGCAGATGTGTCTTTATAGATAGTGTATGTAAACCTCTGGATTCAACTGTACATAACTCATGTTTGTGATTAAATTTACTGTAGTAAAATGGTAACATCACTACTTATATTATGTAGTTGAAGTGCAGCACAGATTCATCTCAACTAAAAAGCCGAGATCCTTTGATCAGGAATAGAACAGATATTTATAGGATATTTCAAAATTTTCCCAAACTCTTATGAAATAATATTCATCACATTCTGCATTGAACCGCTGTACCCAATTTATTATATACTAGCTGTAGTACCCGGGCATTGCTCGGGATAGTAACTGTCTCTCTGTCTCTTTCCCAGTCTCTGTCTGTGTGTTGCTGTCTGTCTGTCTCCCTGTCTGTGTCTTTCTTTGTCTCTGTTTCTATGTCTCTGTCTGTATTTGTATCAGTCTATCTGTCTCCATTTCTGTGTCTCTCTATCTCTGTCTGTCTCTGTGTGTCTGTCTGTCTCTCTCTTTCCCCGTCTGTGTATTTTCAGGTGTGTGTCTCTTTTCAGGTGTGTCTCTTTTCAGGTGTGTCTCTTTTCAGGTGTGTCTCTTTTCAGGTGTGTCTCTTTCCAGGTGTGTCTCTTTCCAGGTGTGTCTCTTTCCCCGGCTGTCTCTTTCCCCGGCTGTCTCTTTCCCCGGCTGTCTCTTTCCCCGGCTGTCTCTTTCCCGGTCTGTCAGAAAAGAGACAGAAAAAATAAAAACATTATGTCTCTTGGAAGATGGCAAGGAAAAAACAAAGCGCTAAAACTGAAATGGCCATGGCATGAAAGGTTTAAAGAGCACGTTTTTTGGCTTCTCACATTTCCAATATTTGTAGTACCTATAAAAGAATACTTTTTGGGGGGCTTTGCACTTAATTATTCCTCTTGTAAATTTTTGAATAAATTGCCTACATCACTAGGTGTTACTGTCTTCTGCTAATGGGGGTTTCTAAAGTCCATATTGTCCAATCATCGAACTTCTGTAGGGTTGTGTCTGACACACATTTGTCTATCCATCTAGCTATAATAGAAAGTGCAATTCATCCAGATAATGATGAAGTGTGGTTTGACATGTGAAACGCGTTGAAGGATGCCTCCACTATTTTAGCAATGATTTTAATGTGATTTGAATATTTCATCCAATGCTATAGAAATTGTAGATATTGCAGAGGATTATATATATACATACACACACACACACACACACACACACACACACACACACACACACACACGCACATATATATATATATATGTATGTATGTGTATATATATATATATATATATATATCACCATGGACACCCGCTGCTGATGTCCAGTGCTGTCCACATCACATGCCTGTGCTTCCGCTTGCAGTACTACACTTTCTGATGAAATGTCAGAAAAACTATAAACTGATATGTAAATGCAATGTGATATACTGAAACACATTATTCCACACTTCTACTGCATATTGTAGGCCTTTGGGTATCTATACCTTTCCAAACAGTGGCAGCCACATAATTTACCCACATGACTGTCTCTCTGACAGCATTTTAGAGGATGCACCCAGTGGAGTGGTCATGTAGGTGCCATTGTTTGTATTGTTTTTCTTGTTTCATCAATGTAGGAGTTTCCTAGCAGACATTTCTCATTTTTGTCTTACATTTATTTTTTTTGGAATGAGGAATATTCCCAACCTATATTTATATATTCCCAATCTGGACATATAGCTTGAAAATCAGATTTAACCTACACCGTAGGAGTTCCACGAATGGTCCTTTTGTTCTATATGACAAGCAGCAGAATGGTGGCCCGGAAAATATACTGATTTCCTTGTATGTCTTACAGCCAGCCCACCTCGCTTTGTCTCCATGGAAGAACTGATGGATGCAGCTAAAGGAGTCACCAACATGGCTTTGGCTCATGAGATTGTGGTCAATGGAGGTTTTCAGATCAAACCTGTGGAATTTCCTCAGGGAAGGTAGGATGTGATGTCCTCAGACCATAGTGCTGTCCACACAAGACATTTCTCAGATCCAGAGTCAAGAGTCTTAACTTAAAGCTCAATGGCTCCATAAAAATATGTAACATTCCCTGCTTTAACTTATTTTTGCCTTTTATTGCACCATTGTCCTCTTCATTTGTAAGTGTTTGATTGGGGCCATTTTAGCCACCAGGGACCAGATGCCACTGCTTCTCTGCAGCACATATCCCATGGCACTGCCTCTGGATGGTATCTGTGTGACTGGTACAAAAGCTTTCCTGTAAGATATTACTGCTAAAACAAATCCCACTAATACAATGCACATTGCACAGTTGTAATATATGAGGTTCAAACGTCTACAGATTGTTCTGTATACTTCTGTTTCAATACATTAGACACGAAGATCTGCACAAGGATGACGTCTGAGTCAGTGCCAACGTATAGCCCTATCTCCGGTGCCATCTTTGTAAAGACTCTCTCTTCCTTCATTGGACTGATGGCTGTGTGATACGAGGGCAGCACATTCGCTCTCGCACCCTCAGCCCTTGTTGTGACTGTGGGAACACGCACAGTTACAACAGAAGTGGAGACCACCCCCAAAATCAACTCACCGGTCTTTGAAGAGTGCGGCTTATCTTCTGGGTATGGTCTGCGGTCATGTGCAGGGAGCTGATCTTGGGGGCGGGCAGTCTCCACTTCTGTTGTGTCCGCACTCTCTCCCACGGTCACAACAAGAGCTAGGGGTTAATGCGCCGCCCTCACATCGCACATCCATCAGTGCAGTGAAGGATGAGAGAGTATTCACAAAGATGGCGCTGGAGATAGCGCTATTCACATGTGCCAACTCCGACGCCATCTTAGTGTAGACTTTACTGCAATAGTGATAAATGCTAATGAGCATGTGCCAAAATTAAAGTGTCAAATTAAAGATGACGGTGGCAGACCCGACCCATATATTCCCTTCCTGTTGAGGCTGTCAATCAAATAACAGTGCATTTATGTAACTTGCAAATATTACTGTAATAAAACATCCAATCTCAGAACTAAAGGTATGCCTGGATTCAGCATCTTAGCACCATTATAGCACTGGCTTTACTATAGACATGAAAATCCTGTTGGATGGTTCTCTTTAATGGCTGTGTGTTGAGTTATTTAGATGGCACCAAATTTACACTGTTATAGAAGCTGTGCACTGACTACTTTACATTGTATCAAAGTGTCATACCGTCAGTGTTGCCTCCTAAGAAGATATAATGAAATATTTACGAAACATTGGAGGGGGTGTACTCACTTTTGTTATATACTGTGTATATACACAAACATATATGTTTGGCTATATGTATATTTGTATAATGTATACAAAATGTGTGCACAATTATTTCGCAATTTTGATTTTTTTTTTTTTCTTTTAATCAGATCACTTTTATTGTGAACAAGAAATTCACCAATATTTTCTATTGTTTTACATACAGTGCAACAACAACATATAAACAAACAAGCTATATATCAACAAATTGACATATATATCTCAGTGTTGTCATACATATCTATATTTGCAAAATAAAGATTAATTTCCAAGTTAAGACCTATAAAAGGAAAAAGAAATATGAGGGAATAGATACTGCTTGATTATGATTACCTACGCAATGTTAAAAAACAAAAAAACAAAAACAAAAAAAAAATCACCAACATTTGATTATTCAAATGGAATTGTATGTGAAAATTTGTATTTTGGATGAATTATTAGTAGAAATGGGCGAACCCAGACTGTAAAAGTCCTGATCCACACAGGTTCAAAAGAACCCATGCACCGACCCTGGGCCCGGAGTTCTCAGGGAACTCCAAATACCTATCCAGATTCAGCAACTCGAATACTAAAAAAAAAAAAAAAAAGTAAAGGAAAAATGAAGAAAAAAAAGGGAAAAGCAGATGCACTATACTTACCAGTCTCCAGCACAGCTGTAACATTATTTTCTGGTGCTCATACTACTACCAGGTCCGCTCATTATCCTTCATACATATGCACTGCTTTCCCCGCCCACTGGCAGTCCTGGCGGCTCTGATTGGTTGCAGTCAGACTGGTTGCAGCAACCAATCACAGACTTTGTATGTGTGTCTATATTGGTGTAAAAATGAATAACTAAAAAAATAACTAAAAAAAAATTGGCATAGGGTCCCCACATATTATGATACTTAGCAAAAATAAAGCATATGGCTACAGGCTGTAGCCTACAGCCGTGTGCTTATCTTGGCTGTGTATCAAAATAAGAGGAACCGCATGCAACTTTAAAAAAAAAAATAAGTAAATAAAAACTAAATAAAGAAATTTTAAAAACTGTGTGCCGTCCCCCCAGTTTTGATACCCAGCCATGATAAAGCGACAGGTGGGGGCTAGTATTCTTAGGCTAGGGAGGCCCATGGTTACTGGGCCCCAACTCAGCCTAAAAATAGCAGCCTGCAGCCGCTCAGAATTGTTGCTTCCATTAGATGCGACAATCTCAGAACTTTACCCAGCTCATCCCGATTGCCCTGGTGCCGTGGCAACCGGTGTAATAAGGGGTTAGTGAGACTCCCCCATTACTAATCTGTAAGTGAAAAGCACAGAAAAAAATCCTTTATTTGAAGTAAAATATAAAAAACACCCTCTTTCTCCCCTTTAGTAACCCCCAAAACACCTAGTTCTGACGTAATCCACACAAAGTCCCACCATGATTCCAGCTCTGCTACATTATCGAAGTCACAGCACACAAGCACAGAACATACCCACATGCTGTGGGCTTGAGCCGCCGTGATGAACGATGATGTCATTCAGTTTATTTGCAGTCACATCTGGAGGTTCCTACAGTCATCCACCTGTGACCACAAGTAAACTGACCTCAGGTGACCTCCTTAAACTCAGTGATCTCATCTCAGATGAGGTCACTGAGTTCACAGACCTGAAACTTACACACCATATTCCTGCACCAAATCTGCATCTTCTGGCAAAAAATTGTATGAAAACATAATTTTGATACGATCGTGAAGCGATTTTTTTCATTTTGCCAGGATGCAGATTTGGTGTAGGAATATGGTGTAAACATTTCAGCCCCAAATCTGCATCTCTTGGCTAAAATATGCACAATAGCCATGGGTCTCTCCAGCCTGAGAATACCAGCCTCCTGCTGTCTGCTTTATCATGGTTGGGTATCAAAATTGGGGGGAGGACTGCACGCCGTTTTTTAAAAATTATTTAAAGATTTTTTTTTTAAAAGCCACATGCAGTCCCTCTTATTTTGATACACAGCCAAGATAAGCACCATGGCTTCGTGCTGCAGCCTTGAGCCTTATCCTTTATCTGTGCTGGGTATCATAATGTGGGGAGACCCTACATTAATTTTTTAATTTTATTTATTTTTACACCAATATACACACTCAGACAGTGTGTGCGATTGCAAGCAGTCAGACATGCTGTCACACAGAGTGGGGGCACTGTCTGACTGTAACGTTACAGCCTTGCGGGAGATTGGTAAGTATAACGCGCTTGCTCTAATCACCCTATCCCTTCTACCACCATTTTAAAGTTTCGGATTCAAGTGCCTATGGACTTATAAAGGAACCAGTGTCCAGGCAGATATCAGGGATCAATTCCGACCTAGAGCCTTTTTTTTTTTTGTTTAAACCCAGTTGGACCCGCCTATATCAGGTATATGCCTGTCCGCCCATCACTATTAGGAGAATATCTACCATGTTTCCACTGAAAATAAGACAGTCTCATATTATTTTTTTTGCCCTGAAAGATGCGCTAGGGCTTATTTTCAGGATGGGCTTCTTATTTTGGGGGAAACACTAGTTGGGGATATGTTTAACCCACCCTAAAGACAGACACCCCCCGAGGGTGCATCTCTTCCATGTACTCATGCAATCCACAGCGTGCACTACCAGCAGGTCCTTGGGTGCTCGACAGTAGTCCTCCCCTGCTTCCAGCTGGCACTCACACATCAGATCGCAGTAACATCACATGCACACACACACACACACACAAACATCCAGTGATACCGTACTGTTTTCGGCTGGCAGGGGGACTTGAGACTCAGTGGATCGCGAGAACCTGCAGTGAAACGCATGGAGTACGGTATCACCGGATGCCTGTGCATGTGTCTGTGAGTGTGTGCGTTCCACCTCAGGTCCTCTATGTATTCCACCGCAGGACCTCGCGTTCCACGGCTTCCCATTCGGGTCTGGTGAGTACAATTGCAGGGTCTGTCCTCTCTTTTGGGGGTATCTGCTTTCATTTAAAGGAACCGGTCTTCAGATCTGGGGCCTTTAAGCTGTGGCAACCACCACTGGGCTGTTTTATATACAGCATTCTAACATGCTGTATATAAGAGCCCAGGCTGCTGTGTAGAACGTAAAAATCACTTTATAATGCTTACCTAATGGTCGCAGCAATGGAGTTGGGTCATATGGGTGTGGTGCCTCTGAGGATTGAGTCGCCATAGGGTACTGCGCCTCACTTAAGGTGTAGTATTCATCTCAGGTAAGGAGGGGGTTAATCACCAGTGTTTCCACATTTCACCTTACATACAGCTTAGGTGCCTTCTCACTGGGGACTGGACTTAGGGTAGACAAGGAGGTGGCCATAACGAAGCATGGGACTTTCCCGGTCACTAGGTCAACTACCTGGGGGGCGGGCACTACTTGGGGTAGAAGTAGGAGCAACTGTTACACAAACTTCGGTCACGTCGGGATTTCAGTTCTGGCAGCACGACTCCACTTTCTTCCTTCTTTTTTTTCACAGAGCCTGCGGCTTGTAGCGGAACGCCCAGGTTTTTCCCCTCTGGAGGAGTATCACTTGGGAAAGGACACTTTCAAATCCTGGTGGCTTCCTCTCACTTATCTGGGATCGGCTAGAGCCTATCACGGCAGAGACCGGTACCCCTGGGCAACCAAAGGACCGTGAGTAAAGACCTGGAACTGCAACTGCCGTGTCCGTCCTTCATTGCCGGCGCACCGTGCTACGGCGCCAACGGCCACTACTACACCATCTTTCCTCTCTGGGGCATAGCTTCGCCTACGGGAAGCTGAACTACCCTAGCTGCGCCACCATCTGCCCCAGAAGACTGCGACTGCAGCGGCGGCTAATTCTTGGCCGTAGACCGCAGGTGGCGTCACGAGTCAACTCTCAACATCCTCCTCATATCACCCACCATCATCCCATCCTCCATCCTCCTCCATTTTATTGTATGCCTCGGGGCCACGAAACTGGGCAAGGACATTCCAGACCCGACATCAACGGCCCGATGATGGGTATGTTTAACCCTTGCCCCGTCGGTGCTACAACTTGGTGCCACGAACAGGATTCCATGCCCATGCAAATGGGTACTGTGCGCCTTACATGACTGTGTTGAATCATGTTTCTTGAAAAGGACAGTTGCCATTCATCATTCCGCGCGGGAAAAGAAGGGGCGTGCCATCGTGGGCGGGACCCAAAAAGAGCACAAAAACATGGGTAGAGCGCAGAAAGAGCACGAAGGAGAGACCCACTGCCGGAAATGAGCAAGAGACCCCGTGCCTCTAAGCCAGAGTGGAAAACCACTGGTCGAGCCATGTCCACTGAGGAAAGAGACCAAACCATCCCTGTTGCTGGAGCTTCAGCATTACCCCCACCTCTGGTGCTACCGTTTACCATGCCGTACCTCCCAGGAGCAACATGGCTACCCCAGTATTCCGTGAAGACATATGCCCTGGCTGACTTTAAGGAGAGAATGTATAGTTTATTCCGGGTGTACGCTATGACGGAGGACCAGAAAGCCAGCGTTCTTATTGGCCAATTGCCCTGGGCAGCTCGACGAGAAGTCAAGTCCTGGCTGGAGACCGATGAAAGAGTGGCAAAAGACATTTTAACTAAACTCAAGGAAACTTTCGATACCATATTTCGATATACAGCAGCTGATATAAAGATGTGATTTTACGGATACAAGCAAAAGGTGCAAGACAGTATACGGGATTATGCTTTAAATCTTCAGAAGGCATTGAGAGCTTTTTGACAGGTGGAACCGGAGGGAGTCATAGATGAGAACCGCCTGCTGCCTGATCAGTTCGAGGGGCTTGTGTCCGATGCCCACAGGACCCAACTGCGCATTGTGTCCATGCAAATCCCCAACCTCAGCTTTGCGGAATTTAATGACTGGGTCATCCGGGCGTTGCATGAGTCAGATCACTGCAGCACTATGCTTCAGCAACCAGAGTTGGTGCCAACTACACCGGTGTTGGTGAGAGCCAATGAACAAACCGTGGGTAAGAACTCAATCAATGAACTGTGGCTTCAGATCGTGGAATTGATCAAAGGTATGGCTACCCTGACCAGTTCGGTGCAATTCAAGCAAGGGCTCAGCAACCTGCAACCATTGAACTGGCTTCCAGTGCTGATGACCTCCCCAAGCAGCGACGTGGGAGAAACCCGCTGCCCCAGGTTCCTGATCGTTATGACGCTGTTGGGCAACCGATCTGCCGGCGCTGCGACAAGGTTGGACACTTTGCCTGAGGATGTCCCTTGAGTTCCCAAAGCCAGGGGGCTGGGACCAGTCCTCTGGTATCACCAGAAGTCAAGAATCCTTCCTTCCTTCCCTGGGACTTAGCTTCGCCTGCGGGAAGCTGAACTACCCTAGCTGCGACACTATCCGCCCCAGAGGACTGCGACCGCAGCGGCGGCTAATCCCTGGCCGCATACTGCAGGTGGCTTCACGAGACAACTCTCAACATCCTCATCATATCCCCCACCATCATCCCATCCTCCTCCGTTTTATTGTACGCCTCAGAGCCACGAAACCGGGCAAGGGCTACCCATGACATTCCAGACCCGACATCACCGGCCCGGCAACGAGTATATTTAACCCCTGCCCCGTGGGTGCTACATGGGCGTCTCAATTCTCCGGTGTCGGCGCCTCCTCTTTTGGCCATTCTTTGTCGTTTTTCTTCTGAAGCCGGGGTGCATGATATGTCCTACATCGTCCACACTCGCCAGCATTGAGGTCCTGCGCAGGCGCACTTTGATCTGCTCTGAGCAGGGCAGATGAAAGTATTGTAGTGTGCCTGCATGGGACCGGTGAGTCTGTATGACGTAGGATGCATCATGCACACAGGCTTCAAAAGGAGGATGAAGATGGCCGAAAGAGGAGGCGCCTGCACTGGAGAACAGAGACACCCATATGACCCAACTCCACCGCAGCGACCGTTTAGCTAAGTATTATAAAGTGATGTTAGAATGCTGTATAAAAGAGCCCAGTGGTAAGGGCTGCAGCTTATAGTCCCCAGCTTATAGGCCCCAAATCTGCTGACAAGTTCCCTTTAATGAAGTATTGCAGTACTGCAAGTACTGCAGTATTCTTTAACTTTTTTTGCTGCATGGACACTTCATTATGAACTGCAACTAGGGCTTATTTTTGAGGTAGGGCTTATATTTAAGACTGCTCTCTAAAGAGAACCTGTCAGCAGGGTGTTACTCTGTAAAGTACAGAAAGGGCTATAATGGCACTGTCATACTGATTAAAATGATACTAGAGTTGAATAAATTAGTTTTGTATATTTTCTTTTATCTGTGTTAGAAGTTTTCGTCTAGTCATATCTTTGTGTGGGATGGGTGGAGGATCTTCAGCTCTGCACAGGCCCCTCTGCTACCTCTGGTTGTCTTTCCTTCATCCCTATTTAAATTTCGCTCTAGTCTTGGGCGGTGATTGCACACATTGATCTCTTGACAGTCTTCAGGAAAATGGAGCCAGCAGCTGCACATGCACAAATTGCTGACTGCTACCAGCGCCATTTTACTGAAATCCCCCATGAGATCAATCTGAGTAAGCGTTGCCTGCAACTAGTACAGTGTCAGTGCAAAGATTTAACTTAAATTCTTCTGTGTCCTGAACTCGAGGGCCACATAAAATGATGTGGGGGCCATATTTGGCCTGCGGACCTTGAGACTGACACCAGTGCTCTATGCATATATTAGTGCGGGATGGGTGAAGGGCCTTCAGCTTTAGGGTATTATCTCACTAAACGATGTACCAGCGATTTCGACCATGATATGACCTGGACAGGATCGCTGGTGCGTCGCTACATGGTCGCTGGTGAGCTGTCAATCAGGCAGATCTCACCAGCGACCAGTGACCAGCACCCAGCCACCAGCGACGTATGGAAGCGATGCTGTGCTTGGTAACTAAGGTAAATATCGGGTAACCAAGCAAAGTGCTTCGCTTGGTTATCCGATATTTCCCTTGGTTACCAGCGCACACCGCTTAGTGCTGGCTCCCTGCACTCGTAGCCAGAGTACACTTCGGGTTAATAAGCAAAGGGCTTCGCTTAGTTACCCGATGTGTACTCTGGCTATGTGTGCAGGGAGCCGGCACTGGAAGCCTGAGAGCGGCGTACGCTAGTAACCAAGGTAAATATCGGGTAAACAAGCAAAGGGCTTCGCTTGGTTACCCGATGTGTACCTTGGTTACAGCGTCCGCAGCTTCCAGACGCTGGCTCCCTGCACATTCAGATCGTTGCTCTCTCGCTGTCAAACACAGCGATGTGTGCTTCACAGCAGGAGAGCAATGTCCAAAAAATGAACCAGCACTGTGTGTAACGAGCAGCGATTTCACAGCAGGGGCCAGATCGCTCGATGCTCAGTGTCACACACAGCGAGATCGCTAATGAGGTCACTGGTGTGTCACAAAAAACGTGACTCAGCATTGATCTCGCTAGCGATCTCTCTATGTGAGAAGTACCCCTTACTCTGGCCCATCCACTGCCTCTGGATGTCTTTTCTTCATTCTTATTTCAAAAAGTTTTGTTACAAAAGGAGAGCCAATAGATTTTTAGATTTGACTCAATACAACCAATGGAATTGAATGAGAAACTGACGTTTGGTTGCTTCCTATGATTGTGCTTACATCTTTATATCTTTTTAGTATATTAGCTGTTCTTTTCATATTTTCATCATTTCCTCGATTGAGAATTATGGTAGGTATATAATTGGCCCATTATGTCGTCTACCTTGGGTTGGACCATTTGGTCATGTCCTTTATGTATATTATATTTTTCTTGGGTGTTTTTTTGTGAGGTTTGGCTTTTTGTGATAATTATACCATTAAAATTCCTCAATTTTGGTATCCAGTTTTATATAATTAGCATATTTGTATTTATTGATTATAACTGGATTATGGCCATTAACGTGTTAGTGCTTATTTTTCTGTGTTAATATCGGACTGAGGGTCCTATAGCGCTTTTTTATTTGATTTAATCCTTTCTAATGTGGATGTTTGTTTCTTTTTAAATAAATTTATACATTGGATAACTATTTCCGGTTCTTTAGGTGTATGGGGGAGCACCTTTGCTCTCTGCCACAGTATTTCGGGTTGAGGTTTGCCTGCTGGAGCTACTGTTCTCTGGCGTCCTGCATGATTATACAAAGTATTTCCACTGATATGTGAAGAGCTTATTAACAAGTTCAGGAGAGCTGTTTATCACAACTTGAAGGTGGCGTGCTTATACAGGGAAATCCTAATGACACATTCCCTTTAAAAGTTAAGGCCCAGTCACACACAACGACTTACCAGCGATCCCGAAAACGATGCAACCTGATAGGGATCGCAGGTAAGTCGCTGGGAGGTCTCAGGTGAGATGTCACACAGTCAGCTCTTACCAGTGATGCAGGAACGATACAGGTCGCAGTAGCGACCTGTATAACGATCTCAGCAGTCACTGTGACCCTGTCACACAGTGTCAAACACAGCGATGTGTCCTGCCCAGCAGGACATCGCCTTTGAAGAAAATGGCCTGGACCATTCTGCAACGACTAGAGATCTCACAGCAGGGGCCTGATCGCTGGTAGGTGTCACACATAACGAGATCGCTAACGGGATCGCTACTGCGTCACCAAAATGGTGACTCATCTGCGATCTCGCTAGCGATCTCGTTATGTGTGACAGTACCTTTAGTTGCCAGCCCCATGTTGTTGGTTATGGGAAGGATTTCTAATGTAAAAGATTTGGACATTGTTTTCTAATTTAGGAGGAAATGCAAATTCCCTTGTCCCTTACAAGGGGTACTTCACACACAGCGAGATCGCTACTGAGATCGCTGCTGAGTCACGTTTTTTGTGACCTCATTAGCGATCTCGCTGTGTGTGACATTGAGCAGCGATCTGGCCCCTGCTGTGAGATCACTGCTCGTTACACACAGTGCTGGTTTGTTTTTTTATTGTTGCTCTCCCGCTGATAATCACACATCGCTGTGTGTGACAGCGAGAGAGCAACAATCCTGAATGTGCAGGGAGCAGGAGCCGGCATCTGACAGCCTGCGGTAAGCTGTAACCAAGGTAAACATCGGGTAACCAAGGTGGTTACCCGATATTTACCTTCGTTACCAGCCTCCGTAGCTCTCACGCTGCCAGTGCCAGCTCCTGCTCTCTGCACACGCTAAGCTAAGCGGTGTGCGCTGGTAACTAAGGTAAACATCGGGTAACCATACCCGATGTTTACCTTAGTTACCAGTGTCTGCAGCTTCCAGACGCCGGCTCCGTGCAAGCGCAGCATCGCTTGCACGTCGCTGCTGGCTGGGGGCTGGTCACTGGTCGCTGGTGAGATCTGCCTGTTTGACAGCTCACCAGCGACCATGTAGCGATGCAGCAGCGATCCTGACCAGGTCAGATCGCTGGTGGGATCGCTGCTGCGTCGCTAAAGTGTGAAGGTACCCTAAATCCTAACAGCAAGCCAGCAATCTTACACTGGAATGAACTGGATGAAGCGGGACAATGAAAGCAGCAATTGTCACTATATGTGAGCAGTGGATTTCACTAGCCGTCTTGTCACTGCGCTGACGTCAGTCTTACATGCACAATGTAGAAGGTGAACTGACAAACTCTCACTATACAAAGCAACTTCCTGAGCCTACACTGGTGCCCGGTGGGAGGACACAGTACTGTATACTGTATAGTAAATGGCATTGTCTCTCAATAATGAAAATGTTCTTGTTCTTATTCAGGGAAGGAAATGTTCTTCTGAAAGGGAAAATACGTGGATGTAACTGATTTATGTGGATAATTATCTTTTCATGACATTAGTTGTCCTTTATTTGCAATACATGATGTAAATTCTGACTAATTATCGGGAACGAAAGCAACTTAGCTTGATATTAAATGACGACATCAACCTCTTTAGAGATTACTGAGAGAAGGGATTTACCATAACTCAAGAGGGTGGCAAATCTCTGTTCTTGAAGGGAGCCTGTCACATTAATTACAGCGGCAGCTGTAACCATGCCCTGGCATTGGTTACAGTCACTGTTCGCTATGTACTGAGGTGACTGACGCCACGGCAGTGGTACCTCTATGACCGAAAGATCAAGGCTGCCTGGAGGAATAAAGTGAATTTCTTCCCGGCAGCGGGGCTCTCAGTGAGACAGCCGCACAGCTTTGGAACGCTATTACGGTAAACTGCAGATTAACCCCGTGGGTTGTGCCATGATGCATCATACTGTTAGTGCTGCACACAGCTTGTAAATAAATAGTTTTATATTTTAAATGTATTAACCCCTTCATGACCTTGGAAGTATTGGTACTTCCAAGGTTGTGTCTGTCCCTTTTAATGTGGGCTTGCTTGGCGAGCCCATATATTTCCCTGCACATGTTGGCTGATCAGCCGATGTACAGCTAACTGACAGTTAAATCCTGCTATCAATTTCTGACAGCAGGATTTAACATGTGCCATTCCATGCCCCAATCAGCTGCCCTGTGACGTGACCGTGGGGTGCCGAGGAGTTGCCATGACAGCCGGAGGTCAGCTGATAACCCTCTATCACTCTGATGATGTAGTCGCTGTGAACATCAGCATTTCTGCTGTACAAAGCCATTCTAGAGCTCCGCTCTGTACAGCAGAAGGGACCGGATATATCAGCTTCAAGTCCCCTAAGGGAACTAGTAAAACAAAAACAAAATACTTTTAAAAAAAATGACCAAATAAAGAAAACAAATTACACATATTTGGTGTTGCCACATTCAGAAATGCCCAATCTGTCAAAATATAAAATAAATTAATCTGACTGGTACAGGGAGTAACAAGAAGAAAAACTCAAAGCTTCACAATTTTTTTTTTTTTTTTGGTTGCCGCAAAATTGCAATAAAATGGAATGAGAGGTGTTGAAAAAACATCATTGAAATACCCACCTATGATATGCCGGAGGATCCCTTCAGCCAGATCTCATACAGCTGACTGAAAGCTGGTATGTGCCGGGAGTTTCGGAGGTGCCTGTATGTAGTGATGTTTCCAGCACACATCACCATGGCAGGAGTGTTTCACCTGCCACAGAAGTTATGTTCGACGCTATTACACCTTCCCGTCTGACAAATCAGTACAACAGGCAGAGGCTTCCTTGTTTTCTCAGGTTGCTGCTGGCAGTGTAGTGCACAGTGATGAGTTTGTCCTCTGACTGCTGCACTATGTATACATACCTCCCAACTTTTGAAGAAAGGAAAGAGGGACAAAGTATGCGTCGCGTGCAGCGACCCTGGCAAATTTTGACCACGCCCCTAGACACAGCCAATTGGCAGTAAGGCTCATTCAGGAGATGCCCCGGACTGTTCATTCAAAAAAACATACCACAAACACGCAATAATCAGAGAAGATTATTATTGCGCTCGTGGCGCGGACACCTGCAGAAAAACCGCTGTATTTACGCTACATGTGAACACGGCCTCAGTGATACATTTTTATTACATTTTTATGGGTTTAAACAAAGAAAAATGATAGATTGCAACATTTTTTACACCATTTACCGATCCCCATAAATAATCTGATCGCTGTGTTGTTCGGGTCGTTACGAATACAGGGACACCAAATATGTCTATGTTATTGGCTGATTTGTGTTTTTTTTATTTTATAAAAAAAAGTGTAATAAAATTACATTCTATTTTTTTTTATTATTTTTAGTAATTTTATTAGAAGAACAAAAAAACCTCTTTTCCTCTCCCTCTAGAATACAGGACATAGAGATGCTGCTCTGTTCAATGGAGCTCTATGTCTGGTGTACTCTACTGTGTAATCAGAGGCTGCATTGTAGGTTTATCTATATAAAATCCTCCCTCTGACATAATCAATCCTAGTGGCTCAACAGCTAGTGCAGCTAGGAAAGCTAGGAGGGCTGCTGGACACATGTTTGAAAGTTGCTGGCTTGAATCCAAGGTAGTGTAATAAAGAACAATTTTTTATAAATATATTTGTTTTTTTTTCTCATTTCTTTATAGTAGTTTTATGGGTACAAATTAATCTGACTCTTTCCTTCACCTACAAAAAGATGCAGTATCTATCTGTCAGTCTATCTATCTATCCATGTATCTATCTATTATAAATCTATCCCTCTGTCTTATTTATCTATTATATATCTATCATGTATCTATCCCTCTATCTGTCCCGCTATCTATCTATCCCTCCCTATATCTATTATCTATCTATCATGTATCTATTTATCTATGTATCTATCTATCCCTCTATCTATCATGTATCTATCTATCATGTATCTATGTATCTATTATCTATCATGTATCTATCCCGCTATCTATTTATCTATCTATCTATCTATCTATCTATCTATCTATCGCTCTATCTATCCCTCTATCTATCCTTCTATCCCTCTATCTATCCCTCTATATATCCCTCCATCTATCCCTCTATATCTATCTATCTATCATCTTCGTAGTTGAATAATCTGCTTCTGGTTTCTCTACTGCAATACAGAGGTCAAGATTACCAAATCTTCCTATATGTTTTTCATTATTGGCAGTGGCTCAATGGGTAGAGCTGCTGCCTATGGATCCAGATCCGCGGTGGCTCGAGAGGCGCCCAGACCCGGGGGTCGCGCGGCCACTCGAAGGAAGGGGGGGTATTTACAGGGGATGGTGTATTGAGAGTTTGTGATGCCACCCGTGGTGTGTGGTAAGGTGGAGGACCACCGCTGCAGCTGGGAGTACCCGGTGTCAATGGAGTGGGCAGCCAGGTGTTTAACCCCTCCACGGGTAGGGGGGATGCCCCAGGACTCAGTGATGGTGACAGGGATGTGCCGTTGGGGAGGTAAGGGTCACTTGCGTACTTACTCAGTCCAATAACACTGACACCAACAACTTTAGTAAACCAAAGTTCTGGACACCGCTGCCGCTGAGGGGGGAGCATGTTTGGGTCCCATTTCTGCTGGTGTTGCCTGTTGATCTGTGACCTTTCCTTTAGCACTTTGTCTCTTCTAGTTGGTCCCTATAGCAGGAAACTAATCGGATCCCGCTCCCCAGTGTGGCTAACTAAGGGAGCTTGCTTTCAGGGTTCACACTTGGGATTTCCTGGACCATATGTGTGGAAAGTCCTATCCCCCTCGTTGCACTAGTACCCCGATTTTGGAGTGTGTGGAGAGTGGATCTTGAAGGCTCTGTCCTCGTCGGGTGAATTGTCACGTTGCCTGAAGCTACTCCCTGACCTAGGGTCCACGTACTCAGTCGTGCCCTGGTCCCAGCCCGGTGATGGTACAAGGCCGCCAGCTGTCCTCCACGACAATGCCGTGCCGCTTGCCACGATCCCCTGCGACCGGGGGTCCAGCTCCTACCATGCCCAGACCGTCTGCTACCTAGTACTTCAAAGGAGCCCAGCTCCTGACCTCCTCTCTCCTTCACTTCCAACACTACACTCGCCTACTCCTGACACTCCTGACCTCCCCTTACCAACCCCCTCCCCCCCAAGTGGGTGACCCTATTGCACTCAGGCCGTCCACTGGTGTGTCTGTAAGTGTGGTGCAGAGTGTTCCTAGGATTTTGATTAGCTGGTTTTGGCAACACCATTTGTTAGGGACCCGTAACCAAGGAGGAGGTGGATATTGCACAGAAGGGCACATTGCACAATACGACCTGATAGGCCAGGGCGTCACATTTTACTATCCAAAGAACATCAATTCTGGCATTTTAATTTTTTTTCTCTTTATGAAATTTATCTATAAGGTTCATGTTATATTTTGATACACTTTTACAAATGCAGCGATACCATGTGTACTTGAGAAAAAACAATAAAAAAAATATATATATATATATATCTATATATACAGGAACAGTCGCACACTGCAAAAACACATAAATACTCTACCTAATAAAAGATTTTTTTTGGGGGTATTTAGAATATTAGAATGCCATTATAATTGCCCAGCGCCACTTCACGGCACCCTCCTTTGCTGGGTCCTACTCTAAACTGCATTTTTCTGGGCTTCTTAAAAACCTACAAAACATCAGCAGGTGACCACAAAATGGTTAATGAAACTGGCAAGGGCTAGAGTGCAAATCCAGCAAAACCAATACGCACCTGTTCACGTTGTTTTTTTTTTTTTATTAGGTAGCGTATTTTAGTGGTTTTGCAGTGTGCGACTGTTCTTTTTTACATATAGTGCCTTGCAAAAGTATTCGGCCCCCTTGATTTTTTTTCAACCTTTTCCCACATTTCAGGCTTCAAACATAAAGATAAAAATTTAAATTTTATGGTGGAGAGTCAACAACAAATTTCTTTATTGGTACATGGTTAAAAATATCGTATGAAGACCATAATGAAAGGTGTAGTACATAGCACTTAACGCATTTCGGACTCCATAGTAATAAAAGCAAAAAAAAGTTCTTAATCATGATTAAGGACTCTTTTTTTGCTTTTATTACTATGGAGTTATGAAGTTCCAGAATCACACCACTTCCGTGGTACATACCGACAATTCACAATCAGGCCGGTCACCTTGTCACAATATATATTTATATATTTTACAATACAGACCAAATGTTTGGACACACCTTCTCTTTCAAAGAGTTTTTTTTATTTTCATGACTCTGAACATTGAAGGCATCAAAACTATGGATTAACACATGTGGAATGAAATACTTAACAAAAAAGTTTAAAACAACTAAAAATAGGTCTTATATTCTAGGTTCTTCAAAGTAGCCACCTTTTGCTTTGATTACTGCTTTGCACACACGCGGGTATCTGTAGTGCCACATGTTCTTATTATGGTGTTCATACAGCCCAGTTTCATGGATGGCCGGAGAGATGGGTGGGTTTGGTCATCCACATACCCCGCCCATGGATGTGCTGAGGTGTCACTGCTGACTTCTAAAATGAAGTCTAATGTTTGGCACATGGCAGAGAGTGTGTATGTCTGAGAAGCAGCCAGTGTGGAGAGGCTGCTGATCTGCCAACAGAGGTATTGAAGCCTCTCTGAAGGAAACGCCCCGAGAGAGAGAGGGTTCGCTACAGCTGACTGGGGGTCAGTGGGATACTCTTGGAGAAAGTGGTATCGAAACCTCTGGAGTTTTACCGTGAGTGTTATAGACTGTCATCAGTGTGTGACGTGGACTACAAATGCAGTTTATGCTGTCTTAATAAACTGCTAAACTTTTAAAAGAACCGTGCTCCTGTGTGCTACTTTGGAGACCAGCAAAGCGAGTGAGTAACCCCCTAATGATGCCGCGTGTGAACTGTGTGCAACGACACAATGTATATACAGTGCCTTGCCAAAGTATTCGGCCCCCTTGAATTTGTCAACCTTTACTCACATTTCAGGCTTCAAACATAAAGATAAAACATTTACATTTTATGGTGAATAATCAACAAGTGGGACACCATTGTGAAGTTGAACAAAATTTATTGTTTTAATTATTTTTTAAAAATAAAGAACTGAAAAGTGGGGTATGCAATATTATTCATCCCCTTTAAGTTAATACTTTGTAGCGCCACCTTATGCTGCGATTACAGCTGCAAGTCGCTTGGGTTATGTGTCTATCAGTTTTGCACATCGAGAGACTGAAATTCTTGCCCATTCTTCCCTTGCAAACAGCTCGAGCTCAGTAAGGTTGTCTGGAAAGTGTTTGTGAACAGCAGTTTGCAGCTCTTTCCACAGATTCTCAATTATATTCAGGTCTGGACTTTGACTTGGCTATTCTAACACCTGGATACGTTTATTTTTTAATCATTCCATTGTAGACTTTGCTTTATGTTTGGGATCATTGTCTTGTTGGAAGACAAATCTCTGTCCCAGTCTCAGGTCTTTTGCCGAGTCACACAGGTTTTCTTCAAGAATGGTCCTGTATTTGGCTCCATCCATCTTCCCATCAATTTTAACCATCTTCCATGTCCCTGCTGAAGAAAAACAGGCCCAACCCATGATGCTGCCACCACCATGTTTGACCGTGGGGATGGTGTGTTCAGGGTGATGAGCTGTGTTTCTTTTACGCCAAACATATCGTTTGGCATTGTTCCCAATAAGTTCGATTTTGGTTTAATTTGACCAGAGCACCCTCTTCCACATGTTTGGTGTGTCACCCAGGTTGCTTGTGGCAAACTGTAAACGACACTTTTTATGGATATCTTTGAGAAATGGCTTTCTTCTTGCAACTCTTCCATAAAAGAAGACTCTCCCTCCTCAGCTGTAGATCTCTGCAGTTCATCCAGAGTGATCATGGGCCTCTTGGCTGCATCTCTGATCAGTCTTATCCTTGTTTGTGATAAGTTTTGGGTGACGGCTGGGTCTTGTTAAATTTGCAGTGGTATGATACTCCTTCCATTTCAATATGATCGCTTGCACAGTGCTCCTTGGATTTGGCTACAAGAAGATTTCCAAAACTTTAAACATCCTGTCTTTAAACTGCACAACAGTATCACGGACCTACCTGTTGTGTTCCTTGGTCTTCATGATGCTCTCTGCGCTTTAAACAGAACACTGAGACTATCACAGAGCACGTGCATTTATACGGAGACTTGATTACACACAGGTGGATTATATTTATCATCATCAGTCGTTTAGGACAACATTGGATCATTCAGATATCCTCAATGAACTTCTGGATTGAGTTTGCTGCACTGAAAGTAAAGGGGACGAATATTATTGCACACCCCACTTTTCAGTTGTTTATTTTTTAAAAATGTTTAAAATAAGCGAAAAATTGTATTCAACTTCACAATTGTGTCCCACTTGACTCCTCACCGTTAATTTAATTTTTTTTTATCTTTATGTTTGAAGCCTGAAAATGTGGGTAATGGTTTACAAATTCAAGGGGGCCCAATACTTCAGCTGTACTACCTGGCTTTGCCCGGGTTAATAACTGTTGTTAACAAAATAGAATGTATTAACAAAAACTTATTCTGCACACAAAAACCACAAAACAAATAGATATGTAATTATTAAAAGGCAAAAACTAAACTAATATAAGCATTTCACAACATATATTTCAACACCACAGATATTCCACACAGATTTAACTAAATTGGTAATGTGCTCTGTCTGTCTCTTTCCCCGTCTGCCTGGGTCTCTGTCTCTTTCCCCGTCTGTCTCTATCTCTCTGTTTTTTTTCCCCATCTGTCTCTTTCCCCCTCTGTCTCTTTCCCAGGTCTGTTTCTTTCCCCATCTGTCTCCCCGTATATTTCTGTCTCTTTCCCCGTCTGTCTCTATCAAGGTCTGTGTCTTTCCCCATCTATCTTTGTCTGTCTCTCTGGCTGTCTCCTCCTTCCCTGTCTGCCTGTTTCTGTCCCTGTCTGCATGTCTGTCTGTCTCTTTCCAGGTCTGTCTCTTTCCAGGTCTGTCTCTTTCCAGGTCTGTCTCTTTCCAGGTCTGTCTCTTTCCAGGTCTGTCTCTGTCTGTCTCTTTCACCATTTGTCTCTGTCTGTCTCTTTCCCTGTCTCTTTCCCTGTCTCTTTCCCTGTCTCTTTCCCTGTCTATTTCCCTGTCTCTTTCCCTGTCTCTTTCCCTGTGTCCGTGTCTGTCTCTTTCCCTGTGTCCGTGTCTGTCTCTTTCCCTGTGTCCGTGTCTGTCTCTTTCCCTGTGTCCGTGTCTGTCTCTTTCCCTGTGTCCGTGTCTGTCTCTTTCCCTGTGTCCGTGTCTGTCTCTTTCCCTGTGTCCGTGTCTGTCTCTTTCCCTGGCTGCATTGTGACACGCCAACATTACATATAAGGGCGTGGCTGCGCATTCTTCTTAAGTTCTGGCTGCACTGTGGCTCCCAGCTCCATTCGCTTTAATGGAGGCAGGTTTTTTGGCGAATAACTGAAAAGCGCGGGGTTAAAATTTCCCCTCAAAACACAGCCTATGACGCTCTCGGGGTCCAGACAGTGAGTTTGCAAAATTTTGTGGCTGTAGCTGCGACCGTGCAGATGCCAATCCTGGACATACACACACACACACACACATACATACATACATACATACATACATACATACATACATACATACATACACACACACACACATTCAGCTTTATATATATATATATATATCTATATATATATATATATAGATCTATATATATATATATATAGATATATATATATACAGTGCCTACAAGTAGTATTCAACCCCCTGTAGATTTAGCAGGTTTCATAAGATGCAAATAAGTTAGAGCCTTCAAACTTCAAACAAGAGCAGGATTTATTAACAGATGCATAAATCTTACAAACCAACAAGTTATGTTGCTCAGTTAAATTTTAATACATTTTCAACATAAAAGTGTGGGTCAATTATTATTCAACCCCTAGGTTTAATATTTTGTGGAATAACCCTTGTTTGCAATTACAGCTAATAATCGTCTTTTATAAGACCTGATCAGGCCGGCACAGGTCTCTGGAGTTATCTTGGCCCACTCCTCCATGCAGATCTTCTCCAAGTTATCTAGGTTCTTTGGGTGTCTCATGTGGACTTTAATCTTGAGCTCCTTCCACAAGTTTTCAATTGGGTTAAGGTCAGGAGACTGACTAGGCCACTACAACACCTTGATTTTTTCCCTCTTGAACCAGGCCTTGGTTTTCTTGGCTGTGTGCTTTGGGTCGTTGTCTTGTTGGAAGATGAAATGACGACCCATCTTAAGATCCTTGATGGAGGAGCGGAGGTTCTTGGCCAAAATCTCCATGTAGGCCGTGCTATCCATCTTCCCATGGATGCGGACCAGATGGCCAGGCCCCTTTGCTGAGAAACAGCCCCACAGCATGATGCTGCCACCACCATGCTTGACTGTAGGGATAGTATTCTTGGGGTCATATGCAGTGCCATCCAGTCTCCAAACGTCCCGTGTGTGGTTGGCACCAAAGATCTCGATCTTGGTCTCATCAGACCAGAGAACCTTGAACCAGTCTGTCTCAGAGTCCTCCAAGTGACCATGAGCAAACTGTAGATGAGCCTTGACATGACGCTTTGAAAGTAAAGGTACCTTACGGGCTCGTCTGGAACGGAGACCATTGCGGTGGAGTACGTTACTTATGGTATTGACTGAAACCAATGTCCCCACTGCCATGAGATCTTCCCGGAGCTCCTTCCTTGTTGTCCTTGGGTTAGCCTTGACTCTTCGGACAAGCCTGGCCTCGGCACGGGTGGAAACTTTCAAAGGCTGTCCAGGCCGTGGAAGGCTAACAGTAGTTCCATAAGCCTTCCACTTCCGGATGATGCTCCCAACAGTGGAGACAGGTAGGCCCAACTCCTTGGAAAGGGTTTTGTACCCCTTGCCAGCCTTGTGACCCTCCACGATCTTGTCTCTGATGGCCTTGGAATGCTCCTTTTGTCTTTCCCATGTTGACCAAGTATGAGTGCTGTTCACAATTTTGGGGAGGGTCTTAATTAGTCAGAAAAGGCTGGAAAAAGAGAGAATTAATCCAAACATGTGAAGCTCATTGTTCTTTGTGCCTGAAATACTTCTTAATACTTTAGGGGAACCAAACAGAATTCTGGTGGATTGAGGGGTTGAATAATAAATGACACTCTGAATAAACTTTTCACAATTTAAAAAAAAAAAAAAAGGAAATAACATTCTTTTTTGCTGCAGTGCATTTCACACTTCCAGGCTGATCTACAGTCCAAATGTAACAATGCCAAGTTAATTCCGAATGTGTAAACCTGCTAAATCTGAAGAGGGTTGAATACTACTTGTAGGCACTGTGTGTGTATATATATATATGTGCATATATATGTATGTATGTATATATATAATATGTGTGTGTGTATATATATATATGTGTATATATATGTATGTATATGTATATGGGTGGAAAAGGGAGTTACATCAAATTTTAATATATTTTTAAAAAGTGGGGATTTTTTTACTTTGCTTTTTATGCCCCTTAGGGCATTTGAACCTGTAATTGCCTGATGCTTTATAACCGTATTATAGTAAACAAAAACCTACAAAATTGGCAGCAAGCCAGTAGAACAGAGTAGTAATGATATTAATTACACAATAGTACTCACTAATAGCATATATTACACAGCATATGTTACAAAACATACAAATATGATCACAGAATTAGTAATATAATGATTTTTATATTTATTCATAATATAAAAATTAGAGAAATCCAAAGTGCCATAGGACATGAAATGAAAAGGTGGGTCCAGAATCTACTGGAACCCACACACTTAGCACAAACTCAATTGCATAGTATAAAGATGAGAACAAGAGTTTTTAAAGTGCACATATAACAAAAAATTTTATTTAGACAAGGTGAAGACACATGAACATCCATATGAGCGTTAAAAACATATTAAAAACATCATATGATAGATTACTCCCATGTTACAATCTTATCATGGGTTCAAGGCATAAGACTCCAAGGCATGAGGATGCAGCACTGTCAGAAAATTCATATATTAATGAATCAGCATTAATTTCTTTCAAAACATACAACAGACGCTTATAAAGGCAAAATCCTGAGCATAGAGTGCATTGCTCAGGTAGTTATACCATCAGGCAGTAACTGTGCCCCAGAGTAGCCATCAGCCAAATATAATAGAGAGGGAGAATCCGTCATAAAACAGCCCCAAAATCACCTACGTACGTTTCGATATTACAAAGTAGAAATCTTCATCAGGGAGGAGGCATATCGTGCAGCACATCCATGATGGCAGGCTTTAAATGTATGGTGATGATTACCGCGGATCCGGAAGTCCTGCTATCGGCGGTCGCGTCACCGTGCCGAGCGAAACCACGCGAGATGCAGGCCGTCACGTCATATACGCGCATGCGCGGGAGCGGGGACGCGTCACCAAGGCTCCCGCGCATGCGCGCGACGCTGAGACGGCCGCAGCTACGCGGGCACGCGAAGCATCAGGCGCGATCGCTCAGGGACATCCGAATAGAAGTACCAGAATGGTAAGTATAGATCAATCCATGTATACAAAGTCCTTTCTATGTGATTCTATATAACCCAATTCATGACAATAGTAAGGTACGTCCTTAAGTGCATAACAAGGATCTTCATTTCCAGATGGCATTCACATGATTATTTTCTGGGTCCTAAAAAAGGACATACAAATATCCCATTAAAGCCAGACATACAAGGAGAGATGCACGAAAAAATTAAAAATTAGTATATTAAAAACAAGGGATGCAAATGAGGAGAAAGGAATGATGGCAATTTTACACTATAAGTGTGCCAACGAATTGCACAAATATGACAAAAGAGATAACAAAAAAGATATATATATAGATGAGACTATATGAACCAGATATTTTGTGGACTTAAATGACCCCAAAGAGAGAGGGAAAGATCCGGCCCGCGTAAAACATAGAGCCCGACCACCTGTGATATATAATAAGAACAAACGCCAAGGAAACAAGCTTCAGGTATTAAATCTATCTTCACGGGTGCTCACTGGGGCTCAGGTGGAGGTGCTTTCACGTGGTCTGACTTTTTCTCCTTCTAATTCTTTCCACTTGTTTACGGCTTTGAAGGATCTGAATTTATTCTCGCGCAAATTAACTCTCAAAAAACTTTTTTATAAGCGGAATGCTGGGTCCGACAATCAGGTGGAAAGAGAGGCCATACAAAATCTTGAGGACCTACTCCAGGAGCAGGCCTGCATCTCGCGTGGTTTCGCTCAGCACGGTGACGCGACCGCCGATAGCAGGACTTCCGGGTCCGCGGTAATCATCACCATACATTTAAAGCCTGCCATCATGGATGTGCTGCACGATATGCCTCCTCCCTGATGAAGATTTCTACTTTGTAATATCGAAACGTACGTAGGTGATTTTGGGGCTGTTTTATGACGGATTCTCCCTCTCTATTATATTTGGCTGATGGCTACTCTGGGGCACAGTTACTGCCTGATGGTATAACTACCTGAGCAATGCACTCTATGCTCAGGATTTTGCCTTTATAAGCGTCTGTTGTATGTTTTGAAAGAAATTAATGCTGATTCATTAATATATGAATTTTCTGACAGTGCTGCATCCTCATGCCTTGGAGTCTTATGCCTTGAACCCATGATAAGATTGTAACATGTGAGTAATCTATCATATGATGTTTTTAATATGTTTTTAACGCTCATATGGATGTTCATGTGTCTTCACCTTGTCTAAATAAAAATTTTTGTTATATGTGCACTTTAAAAACTCTTGTTCTCATCTTTATACTATAATATAAAAATTGTATATACAATACATCAGAAAAGTGAGTATACCCCTCACATTTTTGTAAATATTTCATATCTTTTCATGAGACAACAGTGAAGATATGACACTTTTGATACAATGTAAAGTAGTCAGTGTACAGCAGACACAGACATTAATATCAAAACTGCTGGCAATAAAAGTGAGTATACCTATTCTGCTTTCTTTCACGTTTCGCTGTGAATCTCTGGCATACAGCTAAACCCTTGTTCACATTTCCAATAAACAGACTGTATGAGTTTAGTAGTCTTGATTTATTAGCTGGTAACATGAACTTGATTGCAGGATATACGGAGTATATGGTGCATACAGATTATCCAAGATACAAGGTGAATACGGGTAAAAACTATAACAAGAAAGTGTACAGTCAGTACATAGTTAAATAAGGTGTTAACATAGCATAACATTAACATAAGATGCAGTTGTATTGAGAATCTAAGGCAAATGTCACCTGCAGCTACCTCATACAGACAGAATCTTATCTATATAAGCAGGGCAAGGACTAAGCACTAAGGTGTAGAATTACAATGTATAATGCATTGAATACACAATCTTCAATCTAAGATTCTAACACAATAACACATGTGATTTGTCTCTGACTCACCGGATTACACAAGGCAGTTGTGAATGTAGAAATAGGAGAAACACGGCAACAGGTCCTTTCCTAACAAATCCAAAGAGAAAATGGCTGCAGGCTTCTCCTCAGAGTACAAAGGGGGTGTTTCTTTACCCAGAATACAGTTAGCTTAAAGAGAAACTCAACAATACAAAAGGTAACAACGACCTCTAGGGGTTGTAACAGAAATTGCAATGAATGAGATTATCAAGTTGCCATACATGGCAGAACACTCCCCGCTTGGCATCAACAGATGCCACTATTTGGTTCTTTCAGGGGAAAACCGTAACACAAGTTCGGTTACAGGCCTGAGGAACAGTTTGTTCTCCCCAAGCTTGCACACTCTGACCTCTACCTTACGTACCTTCCCATCCTTGCTGGGAAAAGGTTTGGTGACTACGCCAAGTGGCCACTCATTCCGATGTGCTTGATTGTCCTTCATAAGTACAACATCACCAGGTTTGAGCTTTGGGTGGTCTTTCTGCCACTTCGTCCTGGTTTGCAGAGTGGATAGGTACTGCCTTTTCCATCTGTCCCAGAAGACATTGGCTGCACTTTCCACTTGCCTCCATTGTCATCTATAGAGGTCCTTGGCGTTAAATTCTCCAGGTGGAACGTTTGGAACATGAGTCTTCTGCGTGAGTAGCATAGCAGGAGTAAGGACGGTCGAGTCTCCAGAATCACCAGGAAGAGTTGTCAGCAATCTAGCATTCAATATACAGTCATATGAAAAAGTTTGGGCACCCCTATTAATGTTAACCTTTTTTCTTTATAACAATTTGTGTTTTTGCAACAGCTATTTCAGTTTCATATATCTAATAACTGATGGACTCAGTAATATTTCTGGATTGAAATTAGGTTTTTTGTACTAACAGAAAATGTGCAATCCACATTTAAACAAAATTTGACCGGTGCAAAAGTATGGGCACCCTTATCAATTTCTTCATTTGAACACTCAACTACTTTTTGCTGACTTACTAAAGCACTAAATTGATTTTGTAACCTCATTGAGCTTTGAACTTCATAGGCAGGTGTATCCAATCATGATAAAAGGTATTTAAGGTGGCCACTTGCAAGTTGTTCTCCTATTTGAATCTCCTATGAAGAGTGGCATCATGGGCTCCTCAAAACAACTCTCATATGATCTGAAAACAAAGATTATTCAACATAGTTGTTCAGGGGAAGGATACAAAAAGTTGTCTCAGAGATTTAAACTGTCAGTTTCCACTGTGAGGAACATAGTAAGGAAATGGAAGAACACAGGTACAGTTCTTGTTAAGCCCAGAAGTGGCAGGCCAAGAAAAATATCAGAAAGGCAGAGAAGAAGAATGGTGAGAACAGTCAAGGACAATCCACAGACCACCTCCAAAGACCTGCAGCATCATCTTGCTGCAGATGGTGTCAATGTGCATCGGTCAACAATACAGCGCATTTTGCACAAGGAGAAGCTGTATGGGAGAGTGATGCGAAAGAAGCCGTTTCTGCAAGTATGCCACTAACAGAGTCACCTGAGGTATGCAAAAGCACATTTGGACAAGCCAGTTACATTTTGGAAGAAGGTCCTGTGGTCTGATGAAACAAAGATTGAGTTGTTTGGTCATACAAAAGGCGTTATGCATGGAGGCAAAAAAAAACACGGCATTCCAAGAAAAGCACTTGCTACCCACAGTAACATTTGGTGGAGGTTCCATCATGCTTTGGGGCTGTGTGGCCAATGTCGGCACCGGGAATCTTGTTAAAGTTGAGGGTCGCATGGATTCAACTCAGTATCCGCAGATTCTTGACAATAATGTGCAAGAATCAGTGACGAAGTTGAAGTTACGCAGGGGATGGATATTTCAGCAAGACAATGATCTAAAACACCGCTCCAAATCTACTCAGGCATTCATGCAGAGGAACAATTACAATGTTCTGGAATGGCCATCCCAGTTTCCAGACCTGAATATCATTGAACATCTGTGGGATGATTTGAAGCGTGCTGTCCATGCTCGGCGACCATCAAACTTAACTGAACTGGAATTGTTTTGTAAACAGGAATGGTCAAATATACTTTCATCCAGGATCCAGGAACTCATTAAAAGCTACAGGAAGCGACTAGAGGCTGTTATTTTTGCAAAAGGAGGATCTACAAAATATTAATGTCACTTTTATGTTGAGGTGCCCATACTTTTGCACTGGTCAAATTTTGTTTAAATGCGGATTGCACATTTTCTGTTAGTACAATAAACCTCATTTCAATCCAGAAATATTACTGAGTCCATCAGTTATTAGATATATGAAACTGAAATAGCTGTTGCAAAAACCCAAATTGTTATAAAGAAAAAGTGTTAACATTAATAGAGGTGCCCAAACATTTTCATATGACTGTAGCTGAAACTTCAGCCAGGAACGTAGTCAAATTTTTGTGTGTAAATCTGGTGTTCGCTTGTAAGATGATAGTCTAGTATTTTGCGTGCTATATCTATCATTCTTTCCCAGGCTCCTCCCATGTGTGAAGAATGTGGTGGATTGAAAGTCCAGGTGCACCCTTACTCACCTAAGTTCCTTTCTACATTAACAATGTCCAGATTGGAAGGGATTTGGAGTTCTCTTGACTATCGGAAACGAATATGCTTCTCAGGACCTCTGATTGCGATGAAGCGTCGAAGAGCATTTATGAAGCTTGAAGTGTCCATAGATTCGATTACTTCGATATGGACAGCTCTGATGGATAGACAAGTGAATAGAACCACCCATCACTTTGCTTAATCATGGATCCTCCTAGTGCGTCGTGTGGCCACACACCAAGGGTCGAACACATCTAGCCCGACATTGGTGAAGGGAGGTTCAGTACTAAGTCTGTCAGGTGGCAGATTGGCCATCTTCTGATTTTGGAACATGCCACGAAGTTTGCAACACATAACGCAGTTGAAGATGAGTTTGCTCACATTTTTCTTCACTCCGACTATCCATAGTCCAGCTGCTCGTAGATTCCCTTCAGTTAATAGACGACCTTGATGTTTCACTAAGACATGATGATGCTGAATGAGCAGAGTGGTGACATGATGAAGTCCAGGGATTATTATCGGGTGTTTGTCTGAAATGTCTACTTTTGCTTCTTGAAGGTGACCACCAATCCTCAGCAGTCCGTCTTGATCAACGAACAGGTCGAGCTTCTTCAAGACGCTGTCTCTGGGAATAGGTTGTCTCTTGTTGAGGTTGTCTATTTCTCTGGTGTAGGTTTCATTTTGTATAACGCTGAGTATTGCGATCTTATCTCTTTCCAGGTTAGGAGCGGTGAACGCACGCTTGCAGCGATGCTATCTTCTTCAAGGTCTCTGACTTGTAGGTAGTGTTATCTTGTAGGACTGAGCTACATGAAGTAGAAAAGCGATGGCTCTAATGAGTGACTTCCGAGTCATGCTGAATCCATGAGATTTGAGGTGGTGATGTGAGGTCACTGTATGTAGAACGGACACCTGAGGACGAAGCTCTTCATCGTCATCTGGGTTTACTAGTTCGAATGTATCAGACTCTCTGATATCGGGCATTGAACGGTACAAGAAGGCAGGACCTATGAACCATGTAGTGTCTTTCAGATGACTTGATGCAACGGATCTAGTCGCATGGTCTGCATGATTGTGGTGTGTAGACACAGTAGCATTGCGCGGGTGCGACCTCCGCATGGTTGTTCTGTAAGATCTTCTCCATGAAGGTAATGAAGTGTTATTTTGTCTTAGGTGACCTCTGAAGCTTGTGCTTGAGGGAGATGAAGCGACTGTAGACCATTTCCCTGTTGTTGGGTAGGTGTCGTCTCCGAGGTCGAAATGGTAGTGGTGCGACCCAACTGTTCGATTTGTCTTTGACAATTTCTCGATCAATGGTGTCCAAGAACACCCTGTCTTCTACGGACATCGCTGTCTTGTTGTCTTCCTTTGTCCTGTGGAAGACGGTACACCCTATGTGCTTTTGATTGCCTTCACAAGCATGATCTTTGTTGGAAGAAACTGAGAAAGGGCATAGCAGAGGAGTGTTGCACGGTAGTTTCTTTACCAACAGGCTATTCTGACATGGCCGGAATAGAGACGGGCGCCCATTTTCTAATATGCTGGTGAGCATACTGTTGACTGAGGTTGGCTTGTGTATTCCTCCTAGACAGACGTCTCCTATAATGACCCATCCAAGATCGAACTTCTGTGCGTATGGAGCATTTTGGAAGCCGTTGATGTATTCTCTAGTCTTGTGGACTCGTAGTATATCTCTTCCCAAGAGTAAATCTATTGGGGCTTCCGGGTCCAACTCAGGTATCAGGTGAGCTATACGCTTCAGATGGGGGTGATGAGTTGCTACCTCCGGTGAAGGTATCTCAGACCTGTTGTTGGTAATCTGATTGCACTCCAGTATGGTCGGTAATGATAGACAAATCTGGCCATCTACAGACTCCACTTTGTATTCGGTTGCTTTCCTCGGCGCCGCCTCAATGGTACCTGCGCACGTCTTCAAGGAGTAGGGAGAACCTGGTCCTACAATGCTGCAGTTGTCACTATAAACAAAACCAAAGACCAAGGGAAAAAATGCAGTATCATTATAATAATAATTTCTTATGGTTCCCTTATGTACGGATTAATAACTGGAATAACTCCATCAACAATTCTACAAATAGTATATGTGTCCCAAAAGAACCACATACACACAGGAGTACAAATTTCCATAAAAATTCAATTTTTATTAGACGTATAATTGCACACATGTATAAAATAACATGATTCATCAATCAATCAAAGGGTATGAGGAGGACCTCTACCTGACATCCACCCCCCACAAAAGTAGTTATATGTGTCCGGATATACAGACTAATGTAAATATAATATAAAAGATAAGCAGAGTGGGTACATCTCAGATCTTAATTTCAGCTTGCAGAGAGATCTGCTGCCACTAATCTCTATGAAGCTCCCAAATAGTCCAGGGTAAATACTACATATAAAGTTATTCAGTCAAATTGAACAATGTATTAGAGGCTTACCCATTGAATGGACAAAGATGGGAACACCGAACACACAACAGTGGGGGGAAGGAATGCAGCTCCCAGTTCCGGACGCGTGTCGCTATCGCTTCTTCAGCAGGATGTGAAACAGACCACAGCATCCTAACTCCAATGCGCAGACTCAGGGAGAAATCTCCCAATGACGTCACCGAGCATGCGCATTGGGTAAACGGAGGCCGTGAAGTGTCTTACCTAAGGAGGACTGTCACAGGGCGCGCGCTCAGACACACCCACATCACCAGGAGACATACGGGGGCTAAATGCAACACCAGTCACGTCGCGATTCTGTCTAGGGTCACCTATTACACATTGATCGGCAAGTACAAAACATAGAAAAAGCATAATGTATTATAGTCCTACTACATTTCCACTGTACAAAACCACATCAATCAGATAAAATAGTATATCAGGGTTATGTACAAATCCATACAATACAATTCGATCTTTCAATTATCCCAAGTATAACTCAGTCTGATATATGCTATATTACCCGATTGTAATTGCCTAGAGGTTTTTAAAGGGTCTCATTTAGAGAGTACACAAAATATAATATAATAATCACTCATTAGAACCAATTTAATATTTAGTTCAACATTTTTTATGTATGCATAAAACCTCCTGGCAATTATTCACATGTTCATTGCCATCATAGGATTATCACAGTAGGTTTATGAGGAATAACCACTAGACTTTTTCCCATCTTGAAACGACATTTCATATGGCAATCTTTTTATAGATGATCAGGGGGTGTGCTTGAAGACAAAATTCACGACGATATGATGCCGCAGAAAACCTCCACTCAGGAAGAACACACGGGCATGGATCCATATGATGAATAAATCACTTTAAAATAAAGAGAACAAAACAAACACAATTAAAAATGAATCAAAAACACCATAAAAATCAACTACTACTGCCTTTCTACAGAAATGGAGCAAAACTAAGTTTCTCATTTAGCCCATTTGGCATCATTGTACCCAGAGTGACAATCCACCGACACTCAACCTGTGCCAATTGCTTCTCCCAGTCTCCCCCTCTAATGCCACAATGCAAAATGTCGATGCCCTTAAGTTTCAACCCCGAGGCATCACAGCCGTGAAAAGCCTTGAAATGCCTCGGGATTGTCCTGAGGGTGGTATCATCAACAACCTGCTTCGAGTTATAAATATCTCGAACATGCTCCCTCATCCTTATCCGGAGCTGTCTGGATGTCAATCCAACATACAGCTTCGGACAAGGACATGTCGCTAGGTATATAACGAAGGAGCTTTTAAAGGTAATATACTTCTGGATTTTAAAATACTTGCTGCCGTCGGCCGATCGGAAGTCAACTCCCGAAATGAGTGTGCCCTCATACATACGTGACACTACTGATGCGCTTACCAAGATGGAGGGGCTCCACATTGAGCCAGATATGTGGTTAGTGGCGGCGGATGTGGAGTCACTCTACACGTGTATAGCGCATCAGGATGGTCTGGAGGCGTCGCACCTTTTCTTGGATGGCAGCCGTCTGGACGGACCTACTCGTGGATTTATTTTGGATTTATTGGATTTTGTTTTGACTCACAATGCATTTTTATTTAAGGATAGGTATTATCTGCAGAGACGTGGCACCGCCATGGGGGCAGCATGTGCGCCATAATATGCGAATCTTTTCTTGGGCATGTGGGAGAGGGGATTGTTCCATGAGGACGATCTCTTCTCCCAACATGTGATATGTTGGCATAGATATATTGATAATGTGCTGTTCCTGTGGCAAGGTGCCACGTCTCTGTTAGATGAATTTATGATTTATTTAAACAGGAATAATTTAAATATCAAATTAACCTATGTTGCTAGTCAAAAACAATTGGATTTTTTAGATATTCATTTTGAAGTGGGGGCTGATGGCGCGTTGCACACTGATATTCATCGGAATTAAACTTCCGTGAACTCTCTGTTGCATGCGACATCGGCTCACACTAAATCCACGATTAGGGCCGTCCCGACGGGGCAATTTCTGAGGGCAAGGCGTGTCTGCTCGACGGACCATAGTTTTGAAAGTGAGTCACAAGACCTGAGGGTACGTTTCCAGCAAAGGAGATACAGTAACCGCAACATAAAGAGGGGTTATCTGAGAACCAGACACACTCCGAGAGAACAGCTTTTGTACAACTCAGCCAACATAAGGAAAGACAAAAATAAAGGGAATGAGATTAGATTTATATCTATATTTAATTGTCAATGGGACAAAATGAGAGACTGTCTGAAAAGACACTGGGCGATTCTGAAGACAGATAGGATCTTGGCCCGGAATGTCTCTGAGAATTCCTTGATGACACCCCGATGAGGGAAAAATCTCAGGGACATTCTGGTTGACAGCCATTATGTGGCACCTATGACTAATCCATTCCTTGTAAATCAACCAACTAGGAGGAAGGGCTGTTTTGTATGCGGAGATTGTCTGGCTTGCATAGATCACAATCTCATTTCGGGAGTTGACTTCCGATCGGCCGACGGCAGCAAGTATTTTAAATCCAGAAGTATATTACCTGTAAAAGCTCCTTCGTTATATACCTAGCAACATGTCCTTGTCCGAAGCTGTATGTTGGATTGACATCCAGACAGCTCCGGATAAGGACGAGGGAGCATGTTCGAGATATTTATAACTCGAAGCAGGTTGTTGATGATACCACCCTCAGGACAATCCCGAGGCATTTCAAGGCTTTTCACGGCTGTGATGCCTCGGGGTTGAAACTTAAGGGCATCGACATTTTGCATTGTGGCATTAGAGGGGGAGACTGGAAGAAGCAATTGGCACAGGTTGAGTGTCGGTGGATTGTCACTCTGGGTACAATGATGCCAAATGGGCTAAATGAAAAACTTAGTTTTGCTCCATTTCTGTAGAAAGGCAGTAGTAGTTGATTTTTATGGTGTTTTTGATTCATTTTTAATTGTGTTTGTTTTGTTCTCTTTATTTTAAAGTGATTTATTCATCCTATGGATCCATGCCCGTGTGTTCTTCCTGAGTGGAGGTTTTCTGCGGCATCATATCGTCGTGAATTTTGTCTTCAAGCACACCCCCTGATCATCTATAAAAAGATTGCCATATGAAATGTCGTTTCAAAATGGGAAAAAGTCTAGTGGTTATTCCTCATAAAACTACTGTGATAATCCTATGATGGCAATGAACATGTGAATAATTGCCAGGAGGTTTTATGCATACATAAAAAATGTTGAACTAAATATTAAATTGGTTCTAATGAGTGATTATTATATTATATTTTGTGTACTCTCTAAATGAGACCCTTTAAAAACCTCTAGGCAATTACAATCGTGTAATATAGCATATATCAGACTGAGTTATACTTGGGATAATTGAAAGATCGAATTGTATTGTATGGATTTGTACATAACCCTGATATACTATTTTATCTGATTGATGTGGTTTTGTACAGTGGAAATGTAATAGGACTATAATACATTATGCTTTTTCTATGTTTTGTACTTGCCGATCAATGTGTAATAGGTGACCTTAGACAGAATCGCGACGTGACTGGTGTTGCATTTAGCCCCCGTATGTCTCCTGGTGATGTGGGTGTGTCTGAGCACGCGCCCTGTGACAGTCCTCCTTAGGTAAGACACTTCACGGCCTCCGTTTACCCAATGCGCATGCTCGGTGACGTCATTGGGAGATTTCTCCCTGAGTCTGCGCATTGGAGTTAGGATGCTGTGGTCTGTTTCACATGATCACTGGAGGCTGTTCACTGCGTGTGCGCCGCACTGGCGCGCGCACATCACCTAGAGCTTAACTAAACAACACATGGGTATTTAAAACAGACAACTGGGGAACGAACGCACTTCCGCCCCTGCCTCCATCCTACTGAAGAAGCGATAGCGACACGCGTCCGGAACTGGGAGCTGCATTCCTTCCCACCACTGTTGTGTGTTCGGTGCTCCCATCTTTGTCCATTCAATGGGTAAGCCTCTAATACATTGTTCAATTTGACTGAATAACTTTATATGTGGTATTTACCCTGGACTATTTGGGAGCTTCATAGAGATTTGTGGCAGCAGATCTCTCTGCAAGCTGAAATTAAGATCTGAGATGTACCCACTCTGCTTATCTTTTATATTATATTTACATTAGTCTGTATATCCGGACACATATAACTACTTTTGTGGGGGGTGGATGTCAGGTAGAGGTCCTCCTCATACCCTTTGATTGATTGATGAATCATGTTATTTTATACATGTGTGCAATTATATGTCTAATAAAAATTGAATTTTTATGGAAATTTGTACTCCTGTGTGTATGTGGTTCTTTTGGAACACATATACTATTTGTAGAAATGCTGAAGTTGTCGAAGAAGATGGACGTGCCTAGAGACCTGTTGCTCTGGTCATCCAGGATTGCATATATCTTGATTGCTTTGTCCCTATGGACTGCTGGGTAAACTCGGACGAGGCAGATTTTTGAGCAGGATCTTCCTCCTACAAGTTCTCCGCAGATCTCAGTACATTGAGAGGTGACCTCAGGGGAGTCCACATCAGTATCCTTCTGCTTGGCATTGCGCTCCTCTGTTTGTGACAACACTCGTGGGGGTGGTCCAGGGTGTAAGGCTGTATTGTAATCCTTCTGCTGCAGTTGGCACATTTCACGCTAGCTTCACAGTTCCTGGCGAGGTGCGATGTTGTAACACAGCATTTGAATCAGATGTTGTTTTCCTTGAGGAAACCTTTGCGATCCTCTAAAGACTTCTCCCTGAAGGCTCTGCATTTTAGTAGAGGATGCGGGTTGCTGTGTAGGGGACACTGCTTACTGACATCTTGAGGTCTGTTCTCTTCAGGAGAAGAGCATGTTGAGAAGGTCCTGTGGAAACAATGTTAGTTTTATGGACTGCCACGGGTGTCCTACTGAGTTTGACACCGGGGGTAGTGGGACACGACTGGGTGAAGTCAAAACTGGGGTCGTTTCTGACTTTAACCTGTTGCACAATGAAATCTACAAATACAGTGAAAGGAGGAAAGGCATGTTATGAGTTTGCTTGTACCGTGAACCACATGTGACCCACTTTTCTTGTAGGTTGTAAGGAATTTCTTGCACTATCGGATTAAGTCCCCTGGCATTGTCCAGGAATGCTAATCCGGGCAAATCTCCTTCCTCCTGGGCAACCTGTAAAGGCCCAGTCACACAGAACGACTTACCAGCGATCCCGAAAACGATGCGAAAACGATCGCTGGGAGGTCGCTGGTGAGATGTCACACAGTCAGACCTTACCAACGATGCAGGAACGATACAGGTTGCAGTAGCTCTGTGACCCTGTCACACAGTGTCAAACACAGCGATGTGTCGTGCCCAGCAGGACATCGCCTTTGAAGAAAATGGCCTCGACCATTCTGCAACAACTAGCGATCTCACAGCAGGGGCCTGATCACTGGTAGATGTCACACATAATGAGATCGCTAACGGGATCGCTACTGCGTCACCAAAACCGTGACTCAGCAGCGACCTCGCTAGCAATCTCGTTATGTGTGACGGTACCTTAACTCTATCAACAAATCACTCAGTTCTCTCAGTTTTTGATAACCTTTAGACCCTATCTTAGGGAAACCATCTATTCTTTGGTTTAAAGCATTTTCCATAGCTTCTATGGACCCATAGCATTCATCAAGTCTTTCCCACACCTTAAGTAAGCCCGTGGCTGGATTCTTTGTATTAATGTCTCTTAGTCGTTTGGCATGCTCGTCAGATTCACTTCTGAGCCACTTTACAAGGAGATCTAACTCCTCACTAGGAGACAGACCCAAGTCTTTGATGGCATTCCAGAAGGAGGCTCGCCATGACCTGTAGTTCTCAGCACGATCGGTGAACTTTACAATTCCTTTGGTGACCAGACTTCGGCGAGCAAAGAAGTTTACAAAGTCCATGGTGGCTTGGTCGGTGTTGGTACGAAGCGGTGTGTTATAGTCCTGTCTAATGTGTGGTGTATCACCATACCTTTTAGGAGCTTCAGTCTCAGGGTAGTCTACATAATACCGTTCTGAAGCGAAGGGAGTCTCTCTAATTTGGAATGAAGATGGTACCTTCTGTTCTGTAGAACTGTAGTTGTGGTTGATGTCGATCTGTTGCATACTTTCTTGCTTATAGTACAGCAGTTCGGGATGGGATCTCTGGTAGTTTGTATAGGCTGATCGGTGTCGTGGATCAGGGTTGTCATCCGTTCCGGGATGCTGGTGGACATACTCTGAAACGCACTGGGTTGGATCCTGTTGTTCTATGTCTGGTCCAAGTACATTGCTGTGTTCCTTGGATTCAGGATACTTCACGGCCTCCAGGAACTCTGCTTTGGCTATTGCCGCTGCTGTCTCCTTTTCTGCAATACATTTTTCCAGAGAAGACTGCAGGCGTGCTTTCTTAGCTGCTTGTTCTGCTAGCGTGTTCTTTCTGCTTGCAGGCGTGCACTTTCTGCTTCTCGGTCTGCTTGCAGGCGTGCACCTTCTGCTTCTCGGTCTGCTTGCAAGCGTGCACTTTTTGCTTCTCGGTTTGCTTGCAGGTGTGCACTTTCTGCTTCTTGGTCTGTTTGTCTTAGCTTAAGTTGCATCTCTTGCGAAGGAGCATTTTACTTTTGCGGCCTCAGCTTCTTCACGAGCGAGAGCAGTGAACTCTTTCACTGAAGACTTGATAGAGCAGCTTGCTCGGGACCTTATCCTGACTGAGGATGCCCGGGACGCAGAAATTGTGTGCTCAACTGAGGATTGCTGTGAACTTGGGCAGAAAAACTGAGTCTATGCCTGAACGGGTTCCTGCGTGGCAGGAAAGGTGTCGTGCTTGCTGGGATGGCTGCGCTCTTGTTCCCTGCAGCTGTACCCGAATGCGGTGCAGTATGGGTGATAGCAGTCCCATGCACTCACTTCAACTACCACCTGCGGTCGTGGATGTGTATAACTAGCCTTACACATGTGATTTATCTCTGACTCACCGGATTACACAAGGCAGGGGTGGATGTAGAAATAGGAGAAACAAGGCAATAGGTCCTTTCCTAACAAATCCGAAGAGAAAATGGCTGCAGGCTTCTACTCAGAGTACAAAGGGGGCGTTTCTTTACCCAGAATACAGTTAGCTTAAAGACAAACTCAATAATACAAAGGGTAACAACGACCTCTAGGGGTTGTAACAGAAATTGCAATGAATGAGATTATCAAGTTGCCATACATGGCAGAACAATACCCCTTAGTGAAAATTGCCAAATTGTGCCCAAAGTGTCAACATTTTGTGTGGCCACTATTATTTTTAAGCACTGCCTTAACTCTGTCGGGCATCAGTTCACTAGAGCCTCACAGGAGCCACTGGATCCTCTTCCACTCCTTCATGATGACATCACGGAGCTGGTGGATGTTAGAGACCTTCTGTTTGAGGATGCCCCACAGATGCTGAATAGAGTTTAGGTCTGTAGACATGCTTGACCAGTCCAGCGGTTTTTAGCCTCAGTTTCTTTAGCAAGGCAGTGGTCATGTCTGTGTTGTGGTCATTATCATGTTGAAATACTGCCCTGTGGCCCAGTTTCCAAAGGGAGGGGATCATGCTGTGCTTCAGTATGTCACAGTACATGTTGGAATTTTTGATTCCCTCAATGAATTGTAGGTCTCCATAGCTGACAGCACTCGTGCAGCTCCAAACCATGACACTCCCATCACCATGTTTCAATGTAGGCAAGACACACTTGTCTTTATACGCCTCACCTGGTTTCTGTCATACATGCATGACACCATCTGAACCATGGCCGGCTTTAGGCATGTGCGACTTGTGCGGTCGCACAGGGCGCCGACAGCCATGCTTCAGGGGGGTGGCGCCGCAGAGAGGTAAGAAGTTAATTCCCTGCCTCTCTGTGCGGGCGGACGGCCGCCTGTCTCTGCGGGCGGACGGCCGCCTGTCTCTGCGGGCGGACGGCCGCCTGTCTCTGCGGGCGGCCGACCGCCTCTCTGTGCGGGCGGCCGGCCGCCTCTCTGTGCGGGTGGACAGCCACCTCACTGTGGCTGCCTGCGTCTTCGTGCTTGGGGCCCGCCGGCTGCCTGCCTCTCCGTGCTTGGGGCCCGCCGGCTGCCTGCCTCTCCGTGCTGGAGGCCCGCCGGCTGCCTGCCTCTCCATGCTGGAGGCCCCCCGGCTCCCTGCCTCTCCGTCCTGGAGGCCCCCCGGCTCCCTGCCTCTCCGTCCTGGAGGCCCGCCGGCTGCCTGTCTCTCCGTCTTGGAGGCCCGCCGGCTGCCTGCGCCTGTCTCTGCGGGCGGACGGCCGCCTGTCTCTGCGGGCGGACGGCCTCCTGTCTCTGCGGGCGGCCGGCCTCCTCTCTGTGCGGGCGGCCGGCCGCCTCTCTGTGCGGGCTGCCGGCCGCCTCTGTGCGGGCTGCCGGATGCCTGTCTGTGCGGGCAGCCCACCTCCTCACTGTGCGGGTGGACAGCCGCCTCACTGTGCGGGCGGCCGGCCGCCTCACTGTGTCTGCCTGCGTCTCTGTGCTTGGGGCCCGCCGGCTGCCTGCCTCTCCGTGCTTGGGGCCCGCCGGCTGCCTGCCTCTCCATGCTGGAGGCCCCCAGGCTGCCTGCCTCTCCGTGCTGGAGGCCCCCAGGCTGCCTGCGTCTCCGTGCTTGGGGCCCGCCGGCTGCCTGCCTCTCCATGCTGGAGGCCCCCAGGCTGCCTGCCTCTCCGTGCTGGAGGCCCGCCGGCTGCCTGCCTCTCCGTCCTGGAGGCCCGCCGGCTGCCTGTCTCTCCATCCTGGAGGCCCGCCGGCTGCCTGTCTCTCCGTCCTGGAGGCCCGCCGGCTGCCTGTCTCTCCGTCCTGGAGGCCCCTTTGGCTGCCTGCCTCTCCATGCTGGAGGTCCCCAGGCTGCCTGCCTCTCTGTGCTGGAGGCCCGCCGGCTGGATATCTGTCTGTGTGGGGGCTCCTGCTGCGTGTAGGAAGCTGTGTGGGGGCTCCTGCTGCGTGTAGGAGGCTGTGTGGGAGCTCCTGCTGCTTGTAGAAGGCTGTGTGGGGGATCCTGCTGTGTGTAGGAGGCTGTGTGGGGGATCCTGCTGCATGTAGGAGGCTGTGTGGGGGCTCCTGCAGGTATTTGCATATAGTTGTAGTGTGGCCTCTAGATATAACTCCTGTGGACCCCAGACACCCCAGTCTCACCCTGCATTCATCTATCTTTTATATAGTATCTGCTGTATGTGTGCCATGTATATGGTGTAATTTATGCAGTGGCAAAATGACAAGGCCTGTGGGTGATGGGGGCCATTGCTATTTCCTTGGATGCATGGTTGAACACCATTGAGGAGGAGATGGCCATTGGCTCCCTGTTTCGCCCTTGCTCTGCAGCTGTGGGTCCCAGATAGGTGTAATGACATCAGGGGGAGCCTGTGATGTGATGCCAGTGGGCCCTGCAGCTGCGGCCAGAGTGGGTGCAGAGCAAATGTAGGGGGTAATACATTATATATATATATATATATATATATATATATATATATTTATTTATATTTATATATTTATTTATTTATTTATTTATTATACACCCTACATATGCCCTATACCTGTCACGTGTAGTGTAATTCTGAATGTTGAACCTGCCATATCCTATAAAGGTGTGTAATATGTGCTCTGTTAGGATTTCACTTGCTGATTCGAGTGGTAGTTATCTGATCACTCACATGTGATTTGCAATGTGTGGTCATCTGCCAAATGACGTCTCCTCCTGCTTTTCTCAAATTGAAAATGATAACAATGAGAGAAGCAGGAGGAGATGTCATTCAGCAGATGACTCCGAGTCTGCAAATCACTGGTGAGCGATCACATGACTTCTCAGATTGGCAAATTAAATCCTAACAGTGTATATTATATACTTTGGGGATTTGGCTAATCTGCAGAATGTCACACAGGAGAGACACTGGTCAGTGCAGGGCAGCAGAGCAGGGAGAAGCCGCCGGGGACCGGCCTCCAGGGCTCCTCATTCTAGTTGCATCGTCCCTGGACAGATATTATATGTGTTTTATTTGAAACGTGGCAGCATCAGAGTAAAATATACACGACTGCAATAATGGAGCTGGTGTCTGATTCCTTCCACCCGGGGGTCGTGCAGGAGGAATCAGCGGTCAGAGAACTTATGCTGTAACAAAATAACATTGGAGTCTCATACGTGACATGGCGTCACTGCTGTCTGCACATCACATGTAATGGTTTAGTGTAGGTATGAAGGTCTGTCAATGTAATGCATCGCTAGCAGCTGAGATGTGTATTATGGGGTTCTGCAGCAGCTGAGGTGTATTATGAGGAGCTGCAGCAGCTGAGATGTGTATTATGGGGTTCTGCAGCAGCTGAGGTGTATTATGAGGAGCTGCAGCAGCTGAGATGTGTATTAGGCTATGTGCGCTCGTAGCGTTCTGTCCTGCAGAAATTTCTGCAGCGATTTGAACAGCACACGTGCGCTTCAAATCGCTGCAGAAAGAGTCCGTAATGAAAAAAAAAAAAAGCCGATTCCATGCGCTCTGAGTGCAGCCCCTCCCATAGACAGAGCGGGGGGCTGCATGCAGAGCGCAGGAAACAAGTGACATGTCACTTCTTAGAACGCGCGCTTCGGGCAGCAGCCGAAGCGCTGTGCTCTAATACGCCACGTGCGCACGTCTCCTGCATAATCTTCATAGATTATGCTGGGGACGCAGGACGCATGCAGTTACGCTGCGGTGCAGATCGCAGCGTAACTGCATGCAAATACACAACGTGCGCACATAGCCTTATGGGGTTCTGCAGCAGCTGAGGTGTATTATGAGATTCTGCAGCAGCTGAAATGTGTATAATGAGGTTCTGCAGCATAGAAGGTGTGCATGATGAGGTTCTGCAGCAATTGAGATGTGTATGATGATGTTCTGCAGCAGCTGAGGTGTGTATTATGAAAGTCTGCAGAATATCACGATTCAGCGCGGATTTATCTTACAAATTTTCCAACAAAATTATTTGCAGAATTGCCAGCAGGTGTGAGCCCAAACTGGTTAATAAATGGATTACAGTATATATGCCATAGTTCTTCCATACATAGGGCCCCTCCCTCATGGTGTGTATGTGGTACTGCAGCTTAGTCTTTTCAGGTCAGTATAGCTGAGAGGCAGTGACACATACACAGCGCCCCCTATCCTCATGGCCCCATGGTGTGTATGTGGTACTGCACCTCAGTCTGTTCAGGTCATTGGAGCTGAGAGGCAGTGACACATATAACCTGAGGACTCTTTATTACATAGAAAGCAGAGATTTTTTTCTAATTTCGTACATTCTCCTTTAACATTTGTATTTTGGACTTTTTGGTCCAGAGTACACGCAGTATCGGCCGCCGGCTCCATCGTGCATTATCTGGCATCATCCTGTACTTTTATCCTCAGGATTTGTATAGTAGATGCTGATCCCACCAATGGGGCCACGACCTGCGCCGATCTAAGTGTATAGAAATATATATCATCTCTCTATGAAGAGCGGCAGCGCCTCATTCTCCAGATACATGTGCGCCCCATGGGGGGGATCCGCATGTACCATCCATGATGTAATATCCAGGGATACGGCATAAATGGTTGAAATCGGAAGACCTCTAAAAGAACGAGATCAAACGTGGTGGATTTGAGGTTCAGATTCTCCAGCACAAATTTGGAGTATTTTGTACATTTGAAGAGCTGAATTTTATTAGGATATAAAAAAAATTGGCTCCTGTCGTCATTTGTTTCCTGGGAAACTGGGTAAAAAATCAGTAGAGGGGGGGGGGGGGGCACCAAAGGGCAGTTTTGCACAGGGCGCCTTTCAGGCTAAGGCCGGCCCTGATTTGAACCAAATAAGTTTATATTACTTCCATTAGAGTTCAGGAAATAGTTACAGTAATCCATTTCCTTAGTTTTTTTCCGCAAAATGTTTGAAGGCTTTCTTGTGCATCATCTTTAAAAGAGAATTCTTTCTGGGATGACAGCTATGCAGACCAATTTGATACAGTTTGCAGTATATGGTCTGAGCAGTGATAGGCTGACCCTCCACACCTTTAACCTCTGCAGCAATGCTGGCAGCACTCATGCATCTATTTTGAAAATGCAACCTCTGGATATGACACTGAATATGTACACTCAAATCCTTGGTCGACCATGGTGAGGCCTGTTCTGAAGGAAACCTGTCTTGTTAGCCTACTGTATGGTCTTGGTCACCGTGCTGTAGCTCAGTTTCAGGTTGATGGCAATCTTTTTATAGCTTAAACCATTTTTATGTAGAGCAATAATTTGTTTTTCCAGCTCCTCAGAGAATTCTTTGCCATGAGGTGCCATGTTTAACTTCCATTGACCAGTATGAGAGTGTACTTAAGCAAGCATTGTTGACCTTAGGGAGATCAACATATCCACTGCGGAGACACCATCACGTGTTTCTCAACGCAGTGATTCTAGAGCAAAGCCCCCTGGGAAATATGCAAATGAGAAAGCCGCGGAGACACCATCACATGTTTCTCAACGCTGGCAGGAAACTAGCCAGGTCTTTCACCGGGAAGGAACAACCACGGGAAGGGCAGTCTCCAGTCAAGCAGACCACCTATACCAAACATGGTATCCATCCACAGACAGCCGTTTCAGGGTATTTGCCCCTCATCAGTGTGGAGTAGGAATCTGGCTAGTGGGGGCAATGCCTAGTAAAAGACTACTTAAGCAAGCATTGTTGACCTTAGGGAGATCAACATATCCACTGCGGAGACACCATCACGTGTTTCTCAACGCAGTGATTCTAGAGCAAAGCCCCCTGGGAAATATGCAAATGAGAAAGCCGCGGAGACACCATCACATGTTTCTCAACGCTGGCAGGAAACTAGCCAGGTCTTTCACCGGGAAGGAACAACCACGGGAAGGGCAGTCTCCAGTCAAGCAGACCACCTATACCAAACATGGTATCCATCCACAGACAGCCGTTTCAGGGTATTTGCCCCTCATCAGTGTGGAGTAGGAATCTGGCTAGTGGGGGCAATGCCTAGTAAAAGACTACTTAAGCAAGCATTGTTGACCTTAGGGAGATCAACATATCCACTGCGGAGACACCATCACGTGTTTCTCAACGCAGTGATTCTAGAGCAAAGCCCCCTGGGAAATATGCAAATGAGAAAGCCGCGGAGACACCATCACATGTTTCTCAACGCTGGCAGGAAACTAGCCAGGTCTTTCACCGGGAAGGAACAACCACGGGAAGGGCAGTCTCCAGTCAAGCAGACCACCTATACCAAACATGGTATCCATCCACAGACAGCCGTTTCAGGGTATTTGCCCCTCATCAGTGTGGAGTAGGAATCTGGCTAGTGGGGGCAATGCCTAGTAAAAGACTACTTAAGCAAGCATTGTTGACCTTAGGGAGATCAACATATCCACTGCGGAGACACCATCACGTGTTTCTCAACGCAGTGATTCTAGAGCAAAGCCCCCTGGGAAATATGCAAATGAGAAAGCCGCGGAGACACCATCACATGTTTCTCAACGCTGGCAGGAAACTAGCCAGGTCTTTCACCGGGAAGGAACAACCACGGGAAGGGCAGTCTCCAGTCAAGCAGACCACCTATACCAAACATGGTATCCATCCACAGACAGCCGTTTCAGGGTATTTGCCCCTCATCAGTGTGGAGTAGGAATCTGGCTAGTGGGGGCAATGCCTAGTAAAAGACTACTTAAGCAAGCATTGTTGACCTTAGGGAGATCAACATATCCACTGCGGAGACACCATCACGTGTTTCTCAACGCAGTGATTCTAGAGCAAAGCCCCCTGGGAAATATGCAAATGAGAAAGCCGCGGAGACACCATCACATGTTTCTCAACGCTGGCAGGAAACTAGCCAGGTCTTTCACCGGGAAGGAACAACCACGGGAAGGGCAGTCTCCAGTCAAGCAGACCACCTATACCAAACATGGTATCCATCCACAGACAGCCGTTTCAGGGTATTTGCCCCTCATCAGTGTGGAGTAGGAATCTGGCTAGTGGGGGCAATGCCTAGTAAAAGACTACTTAAGCAAGCATTGTTGACCTTAGGGAGATCAACATATCCACTGCGGAGACACCATCACGTGTTTCTCAACGCAGTGATTCTAGAGCAAAGCCCCCTGGGAAATATGCAAATGAGAAAGCCGCGGAGACACCATCACATGTTTCTCAACGCTGGCAGGAAACTAGCCAGGTCTTTCACCGGGAAGGAACAACCACGGGAAGGGCAGTCTCCAGTCAAGCAGACCACCTATACCAAACATGGTATCCATCCACAGACAGCCGTTTCAGGGTATTTGCCCCTCATCAGTGTGGAGTAGGAATCTGGCTAGTGGGGGCAATGCCTAGTAAAAGACTACTTAAGCAAGCATTATGAGAGTGTCACGTCTCCACTGGAGTTTGCAGCTGTGATTTCTGCTCCAGCAACCAGGCGCCGCCACATTCCCACGGTGGGCGGTGGTGGTGATAGAGGCAGAGTCAGTACCAGTAGCTCTGGTGAGCGCAGTCTCCGCCCATCCACCAAGTTTGGTAGACCTGGGACTTGCTGTACCACTGGCTGCCTGTGATGGTGTGTGCCTTCCAGGTGAAGTTATCAGCTTCCTGCTCCAGCCTAATGGAAGGCACCACACTCTTCATTGTTTAGTTGTCTGCTGCTCCCTGCCAGATAGTCTAGTTATAACTGCTTGTCTCTGGTTCACACCCTGCTCTGTATATTTGTTCCCTGTGTTTTGACCCCTGCCTGCTCTTTGATGACTCTTCTGCCGCTGTTTTTGTACTTCGCTGCTATCTCCAGTTTGACCTTACCCTAATTTCCTGACTGCGCTCTTGCCTGACTATTTTTTCCTTTTTCTGTACCTCCTGGTTTGGAGGTACCTGCCTGACGACCATTCTTCCCTGGATTGCAGCCTTCCATGAGCAGCAACCTGTCGGACCCTGTAATAATTCCAGATCCCTGTACAGGGGTTAAATGATTTTGAGGTTCTTGGGATCCTACTTGGTGGGCAGCTTGCCTCTAGTCTGTCCATCTTGAGATTGTGGTCCAGGGCAGAAGTGACAGAGAGAATGTGTGAGCGATGACACCAAATTTAACACACCTGCTCCCCATTCACACCTAAGACTGTGTAGCACTGAGTAACAATACATACGGGGAGGGAAAATGGCTAATTGGGCACAATTTGACAATTTTCACTTAGAGGTGTACTCCCTTTTGTTGCCAGTAGTTTAGACATTAATAGCTGTGTCGAGTACACCAAATTTAAACTGTTATGCAATATGTACACTGACTACTTTGCATTTTTTCAAAGAGTCGTATCTTTAGTGTTGTGCCATGAAAAGATATAATAAAATATTTACAAAAATATGAGGGGGTATTCACTTTTGTGAAATACTGTATGTAATAAAAGGGGATAACGACATTAGAAATGAGGAAGTATAATATGTGCACATTATTTATATGGGACAAAATTGTTGTGGTCTCTGGTATTTTATAGGGTATACTGTATATCGAAGATAGTAAGACAAGCAAAAGGGTAACAATATTTTGAACTTTTGACTTTCAGGCTTGATATCTCACAATCCACTACAGCTTTGAGCATGAGACTACCGTCATTTTATAAACCATCATCTGGGCTATTTCGTACATACATTTCACTTGCAATTATGTAACCTATGATTAGTTATGCAGATTCTTGTCATATCACTCCATTGTTACCGTTTTGCTCCTTTTGGTGGAAAAATCTTTTTTTTCCTGTATACTATAAATTACAACCTGTTGTCACATTTCCTAATAGCGCAGTTTTTAATTAGGTTAATTCCCAAGCACAAGTCACTGGCTCAAATTGAGGTGCACCCATGGAGATCCCCCCCCCATCCAAAAAAAAAAGAGGTACAGCATCATCCGGCTCATAAATATCACTCTCTCGGCCCAAACAATTAAAAAAAACTGCATCATGTGAGCACCATGACAGTTGGAAGACTACGAAATGAAGTCCGTCCATCCATGCAAAAGCTTAAAAGGTGGACATCGGGCAAAATATCAACAATTAGGCTCATCACAAGGTCTATTAGTTCTCAAAAGGGGAGAAAAAGACACTGCACAGAGTAGAGCCAGTCCAACCTGTAATAAATGAAAAAAACTGACCTTTATTATAAATCAAGATTAAAAATAATGAAAACCAATTGCCACAATACATGGACACCAACACCCAAAAATACCTCAAACATTTAAGATGAATAAATGTCCCCTAGCACTATAGAAAATACAATATCCACAAAATGCTGCTCAAAAGATATGAATAAGTCCTCTATTTATCCACATGCCCCGTTAAATATGCATTAAATGGACATGTACTATATGCAGAACCTCTATTGGTTACATATATATTTTTTTAAATTCTAGATACATTTTTTCTGCACTTTGTAATGTGGCCATGGCCAGTTTTCTATGGATCAATTTATTTATTTACAGTGATTTTTTTTTATAGAGACCATTTTCTGCTGTTCAAACTTATTATCTATTTCTGCTGTTCCTCTTTTTTCTTTAAGTGTTTTCCACTATTTTCACTACCTTTACCTTGCTATATACATTTTAATCATATTACAAATATCCATTTTATGAATATTTGTTTTGGTTATTTTTCTATTGTATAGGTTTATATTTCTAAATTTAATGGCCATTCCATATACTATATACAGTTGAAATCAGAAGTTTACATACACTATCTAAAAAGACACTATGTTTTTCTCACTATCTGACATGAAATTAGAATAAATCTTTCCATTTTAGGTCAATTGAGATTACCAAAATTCTTTATATTTGCCAAATGCCAGAATAATGAGAGAAAATGTTTAAGGAATTTTTATTACTTTCTGCAAAGTCAAAAGTTTACATACAGTAAAGGCCCCGTCACATGCGGCGACGTATCTAACGATATATCGCCGGGGTCACGGATTCAGTGACGCACATCCGGCATCGTTAGCGATATCGTTGCGTGTGAGACCAACGAGCGACCGTTAACGATGGAAAATACCAAATCGTCCATCGTTGACACGTCGTTCCTTTTCAAAAAATCGTTGATTCTTCAGGACACAGGTTGTTCGTCGTTCCTGAAGCAGCACACATCGCTATGTGTGACACCTCGGGAACGACGAACTACAGCTTACCTGCGGCCGCCGGCAATGAGGAAGGAAGGAGGTGGGCGGGATGTTACGGCCGCTCATCTCCGCTTCTATTGGGCGGCCGCTTAGTGACGCCGCTGTGACACCGCACGAACCGCCCCCTAAGGGGTACTTTGCACGCTGCAACATCGCAAGCCGATGCTTGCAATGCCGAGCGCGATAGTCCCCGTCCCCGTCGCAGCAGCGATATCTTGTGATTGCTGCCGTAGCGAACATTATCGCTATGGCAGCTTCACATGCACTCACCTGCTCTGCGACGTCGCTCTGGCCGGCGACCCGCCTCCTTCCTAAGGGGGTGGGTCGTGTGGCATCACAGCGACGTCACACGCCAGCCGGCCAATAGGAGCGGAGGGGCGGAGATGAGCGGGACGTAAACATCCCGCCCACCTCCGTCCTTCCGCATTGCAGCCGGGACACAGGTAAGGTGATGTTCCTCGCTCCTACGGCTTCACACACAGCGATGTGTGCTGCCGCAGGAACGAGGAACAACATCGTACCGTCGCAGCTGCTAAATTATTGGAAGTGTCAGACCCTACACCGATCATACGATAACGACGCTTTTGCGCTCGTTAATCGTATATAAAAGGATTTGCACACTACGACATTGACAGCGACGCCGGATGTGTGTCACTTTCGATTTGACCGCACCGTCCTCGCACCTGCGATGTCGTAGTGTGCAAAGCCCGCCTTAGAAAGGAGGCGGTTCGCTGGCCACAGCGACGTCACTAAGCAGGTAAGTCCGTGTTTCGGCTCCTAATGATATTGTGCACCACGAGCAGCAATTTGCACGTGACGCACAAACGACGGGGGCGGGTACGCTCGCTAGCGATATCGCTCGTGTGACGGGGCCTTAAGAGTACTATGCCTTTAAATTATATAGAACTGCTCATATGATGATGTCATGTCTTTGGAAACTTATTAGGTTTATTAGCAACATCTGAGTTAATTAAAGACACACCTGTGGATGTATTTTAATGCACACCTGAAACACACTGCTTCTTTGTGTAGCATCATTGGAAAGTCAAAAGAAATAAGCCAAGATCTCAGGAAGAGAATTGTGGACTTGCACAAGTCTGGGTCATTCTTGGGTGCAATTTCCAGATACCTGAAGGTTCCTCGTTCATCTGCACAAACAATTATATGCAAGTACAAACAAGATGGGAATGTCCAGCCATCAATATTGCTCAGGAGGGAGACGGGTTCTGAGTTCCAGAGATGAATGTGCTTTCGTCAGACATGTGAATATTAATCCCAGAACAAAAGCAAAAGACTTTGTGAAGATGCTGGTGAAAGCTGGTTAGATTATGTCATTATCCACAGTAAAACAAGTACTGTATCAACATGGGCACTCTGCCAGGAAGAAGCCATTACTCTAAAAGAAACATAAAAAAGCCAGATTAATGCCTGCAAATGCACACAGGAACAAATACCTTAATTTTGAGAGATGTGTGACGCCCTGACAAAACCAGGTAGTCACACATTAGGCCCCCGCATAACACCTTCCCTCACAGGGTTACATACAGTCGACCTGAAACCCTAGTCACCCTCCTCAGGGCAAGACAGGCACACCAGTGGGCGGGACCAGGCGGTTTGGGAACGCCCACCTAGGGGTCTAGACAGCCCGGGGCGGGAAAATAAGCAGTGAAAAGTTAAAGTTCAAGTTGAGAGGAGAAGCTCGAGTTGAATGGTGCCAGGGTTGGAGCCCTGGTACCCTGGCTAGGTGGCAAACGGTGGTCTCCGTCGGCAGGCGACGGGAAGACGGCAGCCGGAGAGCCGAGGTGGACCGTGACAGGGTTGGAGCCCGCCGGTACCGACACCAGAGACCCGACCCGCAAACCGTGCACAGAGGGGGTACTCGGACTCTGAAGCCAAGACTGGAACCAACGGCCTAGCTAATCAACTGATTGAGGGCAGGATTATAGGTCCTGTCCCAACCAAAGTCCCAAAAGCAGACAACCACCCAGAGAGAGGGATAGGGCAACCGCCAGGGCCCATAGATCCCACGGGTCAGCGTCAGCGGGCACGGCTCCTCAGGTACACAAAAAAGCCGGGAGCAGACTCCCATGTTCCAGACCAGGAAGTCTAAACAAACAACAGAATTAGTGCGACCACCAACCCGGGTGGGGGATTAGAGTACAACCAGCCGTAGCAGCTGGCAACCAGCACCTTAATTTACCAAAAGACTCGTGTGATTCATTTAATTGTGAGTAACCAAACATCCCCTGGTACATCCGGGCGCGCAAGCCCCTGCCATCACCATACCCTGCACAGAGACACTGGGTCCCGGGACAGCCATCCCTACCCACGGAGGGGTTAACATCCAGCTGCCACTACATCTCCCCTGAGTGTCCCACAACAGCAGCGGTGGTGTCCCACTTCACCACACACTGTGGGTGGCGTCACGAACTGAATACGGCCAAGGCCATACAACTATGTCCCCCTTTTCATTTGGCGTGTCCGCGTGACCCCCGGGTCCAGAGGATCTCTCGAGCCACACAGCGGGTCCGGATCCGAGCAGCCCGGCTGGTACAAGCGTGGGGGCGGCACACATGTCTTGTGGTCTGATGAAACTAAAATTGAAATGTTTCGCCATAATGACCATCATTACATTTGGAGGAAAAAGGGAGAAGCTTTGAAGCCTAAGAATAGCACCCAAATTTTGAAATACAGGTATGGCAGAATCATGTTGTGGGGTGGTGTTGTTGCAGGAGGAACTGGTGCACTTCACAAAATAGATGGCATCATGAGGAAAGAAGATTATGTGGCAATACTAAATCAATATCTCAAGACTTCAGCCAGAAACTTAAAGCTTTGGGGGTAATGAGTATTCCTAATGGACAATGACCAGAAGCATACTGCCAAACTGGTTACAAAGTGGTTTAAGGATAGCAAAGTCAATGTTTTGGAGTGGCCATCACAAATGCGTGATCTCAATCCTATTAAAAATGTATAGGCAAAGCTGAAAAGGGAGGTGCAAGCAAGGCTACCTACAAACATGGCTCAGTTACACCAGTTCTGTCAGGAGGAATGGGCCCAAATTCCTACCAACTATTGTGAGACGCTTGTGGAAGGATATCCAAACTTTTGAATCAAGTCATACAGTTTAAGGTCAATGGTACCAGATACTAATGAAAAGTATGTAAACTTTTGACCTTGCAGAAAGTAACAAAAATGCCTTAAAATATTCTCTTTCTCTCATTATTCTGGCATTTGGTAAATCTAAATAATTTTGGTTCCTAATTGACCTAAAACTGGAAAGGTTTATCCTGCTGTCATGTCAAAGTGAGAAAAAAATGCAGATATGTCTTTTTAGATACTGTATGTAAACCACTGGTTTCAACTGTAAGTAAGTGTATATATAATAGTATTCGATACTGTTACCTGTACAGTTGCCCTTTTTGGCACAATATTGGTTATATGCAGTAATAAAACACAATGCAAAAGGTTGTAGTCATGTCCATTGTTAGAACAGTTTTATAATATATTTTCCATTTTTTTCTTTTAGTCTAGAAAGAACAGTTCGGGATATTGTGCATAAAGCCTTCTGGGATTGCCTGGAGACTCAATTCAGTGAAGACCCTCCAGTTTATGATCATGCCATTATATTACTGGGAGAAATTAAAGAGGTAATAGTAATGTTACCAGACTGTCATAGCCTGTGATATCTTGCCAAATAGATAATGATAAGCGAGCGCACTCGCCGCTGCTCAATACTTGATCATGCATCGAGGTGCCCGGGTTCGCAAGTTACTCGATCAAGTATCATGGGTGCTCGAGAGCTATGCTCGAGTCCCCATCCTGCATGTCTTGTGGCTGTAAAATAGTCAGTAAACATGCAGGGATTGCATGCCACACAGGCATAGGCAGATTATAATGAGGGCAATCTGGGCTACCGCCCGGGGCCCGAGGCTCCAGGGGGCCCATGCTCAGAAAAGTAAATTGCCCCCATTATAATCCGCATGAAACATTAAGCTGCTGGGTCATCCGCCCGCCCTGCAGCACATCGGCAGCAAGTGGGCCGCCATCAGGGTATTACAATCATGACTCCTGTAGGGGCCCCGTGAGCAGAAGCCAAGAGGGGGCGGGGCCGCTGACAGCCCAGGCCCTTCCCCTTTCTTTCATTTTTCTGCTCACCGGGCCCCAGGTGACGGGGCCGCAATCAGGGCAGTGAGGGGGCCCGAGTCTCTCATAGAGAGCTGCCCTCTCTCTTCCTGCACTGATCTATGTGATGATCAGTGCAGGACAGGAAATGCACTGGAGCAGAACGGAGGCTGAGATGAAGAACCTTGCCTGATCACATGACCGGAGAACTAGCAGGTCCTGTTGTTCAGCTGCTGCAGGCTCCGTGAAGCTCCCAGTGCACGATCAAGAGCTGCAAGATGAGGTAATGTATAGTGTGTGTAAGGAAATGTGCCTGTTGTAGAGCTGTGTGTGTATATGTGCATGTAGTCTGTCTGTCTGTCTCTTTCCCTGTCTGTCTCTCTCTGTCTTTGTATCTCTTTCCCTGCCTGGCAGTCTCTTTCTATCTCTTTCCTTGCCTGGTAGTCTCTGTATGTCTCTTTCCCTGCCTGGCAGTCTCTTCCTATCTCTTTCCCTGCCTGGTAGTCTCTTTCCCTGCCTGGCAGTCTCTGTCTGTCTCTTTCCCTTCCTGGCAGTCTCTGTCTGTCTATCTCTGCTGGCAGTCTCTGTCTCTTTTCCTGGCTGGCAGTCTCTGTCTGTCTCTTTCCCTGCCTGGCAATCTCTTTCCCTGCCTGGCAGTCTCTGTCTGTCTCTTTCCCTGCCTGGCAGTCTCTGTGTGTCTGTCTCTTTCCCTGGCTGGCTGTCACAGTCTGTCTCTTTCCCTTGCTGTCTGTCTCTTTTCCTGGCTGGCTGTAGCTGCCTGTCTGTCTCTTTCCCTGCCTGGCAGTCTGTCTGTCTCTTTCCCTTTCGCTTTCCTTTTCTGTCCATCTCTCCACTGATACACTGATATCATATTACCTTACACATAAGCTTCTTATACTAACAATGTCCTTCATTGCCTATAGCAACCAATCACAGCTCCTATTAATGACCTGTAGCTTCCAGCTCCATTGACTTTAATGTAAGTTTTTTGGCGAATAACTATAGCGCGGTGTTCAATTTTCTCTTCAAAACATAGTCTATGACGTTCCCTAAGTTAAATGGGGTGTTTGTGCAAAATATCGTGATTGTAAATGTGACGGTGCAGATTCCTTTAGTTGACATACATACATACATATACACACAATTCATATACATACATATACACACACATATATACACACTCAGCTTTATATATTAGATATACGCATATGGCTGAGTATTCTGACTGGGGCTCATCATTTTGATGACCTGAGAAATGGTGCATGCAGCTTTTTTCAGGCTGTCAAAATGACAACTAGCGGTTCATGTTTGATTGGGGTTTGCAAAATTGGAGATTTTCCAGTGAGTGGGACTGTGGAAGGTTTGAAGTAAGTATGCACAGGAGGATCTTAGCTCCCCCGGTAAAGGCATCACCTGTGTGCTTTCCCTGGGGGACGGTGCAGGGAGGGCAGCTCCGTGTTCAAAGAGGCAAAGTTTGGCAATAGAAAAAAGTTGTTTCCAGCATCACGTCCAAGAAATAAGGATAAAAAACGATTTTATTCCATAACTTGTGCAAATCTAGCAGGATATGTCTAAGGCCCCCTTCACACGCACGTGTCTCTGGTACGTGCTAGGTCCGTGCCCACATGTAGCGGAGACACGGGCATACGTAAACCCATTAAAATCAATGAAAAAAGGAGGGGAGCCAGCACTGCTTATGAATGGCATGCAACAATGAAGAAATAAAAAAGTGTAATATTCACAAATTCATTCCTACTGTAACAATTCAATGAGATTTTTGCAAATGATTGATCAATGATTTGAGCCCCCCTGCCCCGTCACGGCAAATCTCTATAGGGGGCTCCCTAACTCTATATTATAAATTATTATGTACCATAAGGTCTCATATAATGAGCAGGACCATATAAGAGCACCACTTACCCGAGACATGTCTGAACCGCTCCCATGCTGCCAGGACTGACAACCGCGAATAAAGGCAGCCCAGGTGCCAGTGTGTGTGGCAGAACCACACACACCAGCACAATGTCAGGACTGGCCCTCACAGTGCCAGACCAGCAAGCATGGATGAGGGCGGAACAAGCTTCAGGCAGGTGGTGTTTAAATAATGATGCCTTGGAGCAGGAGGCGGTGGCTGTGTGTTAACAAGCACCAAAACTGAATTTTGATGTGGTGTTCTTATATGCTCCTGTTCAAGTCATTATATGAGACCTTATGGTACGATATTAATTTATGACATAGTGTAGGAACCCCCCTATAGAGATTTGCCATGACGGGGCAGGGGGGCTCAAATCATTGATCAATAATTTGCAAAAAATCTCATTGAATTGTTAGGCTATGTGCGCACGTCGCGTAAAAACATGCAGTTACGCTGCGCTTTGTAGCGCAGCGTAACTGCATGCGTCCTGCGTCCCCTGCACAGTCTATGGAGACTGTGCAGGGGCCGTGCGCACGTGGCGTTTAAGAGCGCAGCGCTTCGGCTACTGCCGAAGCGCTGCGCAAAAAGAAGTGACATGTCACTTCTTTCCTGCGCTTTGCCGGCAGCTCCTGCTCTGTCTATGGCAGGAGCTGCAGGCAGAGCGCATGGAATCGGCGCTCACTACGGACATTTCTGCAGCGATCTAAAGCGCACATGTGCTCTTCAGATCGCTGCAGAAATTTCTGCAGGGCTTGTACGCAACGTGCGCACATAGCCTTACAGTAGGAATGAATTTGTGAATTTTACACTTTTTAATTTTTTCATTGTTGCATGCCATTCATGAGCAGTGCTGGCTCCCCTCTTCTTTGCGTTACTGGTCGGTGGTTGACCGCCACCATGCCGTGCACGCCCAGTGTGGTTTGCAAATTCCTTCTGTTGCCATCAAAATTCATGTTGGTGCCTGTTCACACACAGCCACCGCCCCCTGGTCCATAGGCATTTATTATTTAAGCACCACCTGCCTGAGGCTGTTCCGCCCTTCATCCATGCTTGCTGGTCTGACACTGTGGGGGTTAGTTCTGACATTGTGCTGGTGTGTGTGGTTCTGCCACACACACTGGCACCTGGGCTGCCTTTATTCGCAGTTGTCAGTCCTTGCAGTATGGAGCGGTTCTGACATTCCCCGGGTAAGTGGTGTTCTTATATGGTCCTGTTCAAGTCATTGTATGAGACCTTATGGTACGATATTAATTTATAACATAGTGTAGGAACCCCCCTATAGAGATTTGCCGTGATGGGGCAGGGGGGCTCAAATCATTGATCAATAATTTGCAAAAAATCTCATTGAATTGTTACAGTAGGAATGAATTTGTGAATTTTACACTTTTTATTTTTTCATTGTTGCATGCCATTCATGAGCAGTGCTGGCTCCCCTCTTTGCATTAAAATCAATGGGTTTATGTGCACGCACATGTGCAGCCATTGGCCCGTGCCTCCGTGTGGAGCATACGTGTGTCCGTGTGCTCCACACGGATGCATGTCCGTTTTTCTCCGGCAGCACGGGTGTCACACGGGCCGCATACGGACCACACGGATGTAGTGTGGATGCGGTCCCGTGTGACGCACCGGAGAAAACTCCCGTGTCAGAGAAAAAAATAACAACTCTTTGCTCACCTTCTCCAGCCCTCCTGTCTCTGCCGCTGCTGTCACTTGCTGCCGACCGCCGCTCATTATGCTCATTTAATATTCACTTCATTGCGGCGAAAGCAGCAGCAATGGGGAGTCGGCCAGGCTGGAAACCGAAGATCAGCACCACGGACAGCGACGCCAGGGACAGGTGAGTTGAAAGTTCTTGTTCTTCGTGTGTTATCACGGATAACACACGGAGAACACACGTAGTGCCATTAACATGGCACACGGAGGGGAAAACACACCTTTGGCACGTCCGTGAAACACGTGCGTGATTTTCACGGATGTGTGAAGGCGGCCTAAGGCTGCTTTCACACTACGTTATTTTAACATGCGTCCTGAACGTTTTTTTGCTGCAAAAGCGGATCCAGTACAAATCCCTTTTTTCATTTCAATGCATTTGCAATGGACTTGCGTCAACATGTGTTCACATGCGTTTGCGTGCAGTTTTGTCAGAATCCAGCGACTTGCAGTTTTTTAACATTGTTTAAAAACGCTACTTGTAGCGTTTTTGAGCTGCGTCCAAATACTGCAAGTCGCTGGATCCTGACTAAACAACATGCAAATGCATGTGAACGGTGGTATGCTGATAGACAGGATCCTGTTTGGTGTACTGAGCATGCCCAGAAACCACAAAGAGTGAGTTTGTTTCTTTCTTTATTTCTCTCTTTCTTTCTCTTTCTTTCTCTCTCTCTTTCTCTATCTCTTTTCTCTCTCTTTCGTTCTCTCTTCCTCTCTTTCTCTCTATTTTCTCTCTTTTTCTCGCTCTTTGTCTCTTTCTTTCTCTCTTTCGCTCTATCTTTATCTCTTTCTTTCTCTCGCTCTCTTTCTCTTTCTCTCTCTTTCTCTCTTTCTCTCTCTTTCTCTCTCTTTCTCTCTCTTTCTCTCTCTTTCTCTCTCTTTCTCTCTCTTTCTCTCTCTTTCCTCTCTCTTTCCTCTTTTTCTCTCTCTTTCTCTCTCTCTTCTCTCTCTCTTTCTCTTCTCTCTCTTCTCTCTCTTTCTCTCTCTTTCTCTCTGTCTCGCTCTTTCCTCGCTCTTTCTTTCGCCCTCCTTTCTTTCGCCCCTCTTCTTTCTTCGCCCTCTCTTTCTTTTCGCCCTCTCTTTCTTTCGCCCTCTCTTTCTTTCGCTCTCTTTCGCTATTTCGCTCTCTCTATCGCGTGCTTTCTCTCGCTTTCTCCTCTTTTTTTCCCCAGCGGCATCTGAATTTCCAGTCGTCACGTTCAGTTCCACTGACTCCCAATTACATGACCTCCAATGTCCACAGGATCCTGTAAAATAACACTTGCGTTTGCATGCGTTTTTCTTTAGAAAAACAGGATCCGCTTTTGCAGCAAAAAAAATGTTTATAACGCGTGTTAAAAAAACGTAGTGTGAAAGCAGCCTAAGACTAAGAACCTCTTGTAGGTGTGAAACACGTAAACCATTGTTTTATACTTCGTGGACGTGCATCCAACCTAGTGTTGGTTTTAACCTTATGGAATAAAATTGTTTTTTAACCTTATTTCTTGGACGTGATGCTGGAAACAACTTTTTTCTATTGCCGAAATTTCGAGGGGTAGAGGCGGAGCTGTGGTGGAGGCGAAGTCTGAAGGGGGCTCAAAAATGTTGGCAGTATAGGGTCTAAAATTCCTGGTGGCAGCCCTAGGTAGAATGTACTAGCAACATACAGGGTGGGCACGGCTGAGGGAGTCCTGCCCACCTGTCTGCTGAAGAGGAGTGTCCTCTGTAATGGTGATGGCAGACCGGCGTTCTTGCAGGCCATGCTGGAGTCAGCAGCCTGAAGAATGGAGATGGACCGGTGACCTGTTCTTTGGAGGTGTCTGCCGACCTGTTCACTAGCAAGCAGGCAACGGCGGCACACTATGTGAAAGGGGGGACAATGGCGGCACACTATGTGAAAACGGGGATTGTAATTTTCTATAAGGTGGATATGAGGGTGTCTTCTATCAAAGTGTTATGGGGCATCTGATCTATGTAGTATCAATCCTCCATCCCCAATCCATACACATATATATATAGGGGAATAAAGAGATTGAAACTGCATGGTGACACACCCCAGCACACTGTGCCCCACTGGCCCTCCCTCCATCTTGGATATTTACAATGTTTGACTCCCCATACTGTATGTGCCCCTCCATCAGGATATTCTGCATGTATCATGATGTACAGTGTTGGCCAAAAGTATTGGCACCCCTGCAATTCTGTCAGAGAATACTTAGTTTCTTCCTTGAAAATGATGGCAATCACAAATTCTTTGGTATTATTATCTTCATTTAATTTGTCTTCAATGAAAAAAAAAAAAAATTGTCATAAAGCCAAATTGGATATAATTCCACCACCAAACATAAAAAAGGGGGTGGACAAAAGTAGTGGCACTGTTTGAAAAATCATGTGATGCTTCTCTAATTTGTGTACTTAACAGCACCTGTAACTTACCTGTGGCCACCTAACAGGTGTTGGCGATAACTAAATCACACTTGCAGCCAGTTGACATAGATTAAAGTTGACTCAACCTCTGTCCTGTGTCCTTGTGTGTACCACATTGAGCATGGAGAAAAGAAAGAAGACCAAAGAACTGTCTGAGGACTTGAGAATCCAAATTGTGAGGAAGCATGAGCAATCTCAAGGCTACAAGTCCATCTCCAAAGACCTGAAAGTTCCTGTGTCTACAGTGCGTAGTGTCATCAAGAAGTTTAAAGCCCATGACACTGTGGCTAACCTCCCTAGATGTGGAGGAAAAGACAAATTGACGAGAGATTTCAACGCAAGATTGTGCGGATGGTGGATAAAGAACCTCGACTAACATCCAAACAATTTCAAGCTGCCCTACAGTCCTAGCGTACAACAGTGTCAACCCGTACTATCCGTCGGCATCTGAATGAAAAGGGACTGTATGGTAGGATACCCAGGAAGACCCCACTTCTTACCCCGAGACATAAAAAAGCCAGCTGCAGTTTGCCCAAAACTTACCTGAGAAAGCCTAAAACGTTTTGGAAGAATGTTCTCTGGTCAGATGAGACAAAAGTAGAGCTTTTTGGGAAATGCCATCAACATGGAGTTTACAGGAAAAAAAAAGAGGCATTCAAAGAAAAGAACATGGTCCCTACAGTCAAACATGGCGGAGGTTCCCTGATGTTTTGGGGTTGCTTTGCTGCCTCTGGCACTGGACTGCTTGACCGTGTGCAAGGCATTATTGTTACGGTTGCTGTGGCACTGGAGACTATGTTCGGATTTCTTACTACTGCACATGTACAAGCACTGGAGACTAAGTCCTATCTTGGAGCCATTGCACATGTGCGGGTGACATCATCGCTGACACGAGGTCACATGTCTCTGACACCTTCTATGCCGATTGGTCGCTGGTCATGTGCTTCTGACGCTTTGCTCGGTGATAGGCCAGCGTGACGTCATTGCTGTCGTTCTAGCAGCGGATTGGCTCTGGTGTCCTCCATCTTGGATGAGGCACAGAGTCTATATAAGACCCTGACGCTCGGCGCTCAGTCCTCTTGGTTCATACATGAGAGTAGACGCTCTGTGCACGTCCCTCTAGGCATCTCTCTGTCTATGCTAGGTGAGCGCTACCGGCAGGGTAGCGTTCTTGTACCTTACAGCTTCGGCTGTGGTCCGTATCCTTGCATCTTAGTGGAGCGGATATAGGCAGGTGCCTGAGGCACATGGTCCGGCTGGGCCTTGTGATTCTACTCGTAGGTGGGCGTTGCCGCTAGGGTAACGTTCCTTATACTGCGTCTGGCAGTTGTTCGTATCCTCGCACACTAGGGGAGCGAACATAGGTAGGAGCTTTGTGCGGCTTGTGCTGCTGTTCGTCTCTTTTGCACCACTAGTAGAGTGGACCTAGGCAGGTGCCATATCTAGTGGTTTGTGTCCTCACACACTAGTGGAGCGAACGCAGGTAGGAGCTTTGTGCAGCTTACGCTGCTGTCCGTCTCCTGGCACCACTAGAGGAACGGACCTAGGTAGTTGCCATTTCACACTCACTGCTTTTGTCTCTGTGATCATTAACAGAGACCATACCACACACCCTTCGAGTAAGGGAGGAATTGCTTTATTTCCTAACAATATGCCTCTGTGAGTTTAACATAGGTATTGCACTCTGCACTTGTGCTACTACTACTTACAGCGGCACACTTATATACTCTTCCTCACACATTAACCTATCCCTTTTACGTTAATGATAAATACGGTAGTCGCTGTGA
>NC_134362.1:112520492-112530492 GCF_048569485.1 Anomaloglossus baeobatrachus
GGATAAGCAGTAGATCTCGCGGTCACTTCAGCCGTGGCCGGATTTGCGGTAACAGCTGGAGGACTCCTGCTGTATACTCACCTCTCCTCACTCCACGCTGCTTCCTGTCTGTGTGCCAGCTGACCTGTGTGTACAGCGATGACGTCATCAGTATCTATGCTCACCGCTCTCCACACACATCAGCGAGCCGGCAGAAAGGAGGACCTCGCGATGCTGCAGGGGAATAGGGAGTATACCGTACTTATTCACTGCCCCCCACGCAGATTATGGTGCACAGGGAGCAGTGAATACAGCCGCACATGATCACTCCAGGCTGTAGTTGCCTGGGGTGATCACGCGGGCCGGCTCTTTAGTATGCACGCATCCCCCGCCCACCTGTCAGCGCTGGCTTTAGGGCTGAGAGATGATGGGCGGGATGATAGGCGTGCATATCAAATGAGCGGGCCCACGTGGTCAGGGTAGCGCTGCTACAGCCTGCTCGTGCCGCCGATGACCCGCTCCACCACCACACCCGCCTTCACCTGATCCACCACCACCGCACCGCAGCAATCAGACTATAAGACGCAAAATTTGGGGGGGGGGGGGGAAATTGCGTCTTATAGTCCGAAAAATACAGTAATAAGTCATGTGCCAGTCCTTTATATTGACCACACATGTATTTATACATATAAATGAGATCTCCTCTGAGATGTCTTTTTTCTAAGCTAAACATCTATCTTTTTCAACCTCATCATATGGGAGGCCTTCCAGTCCTTTTAGTAGTCTAGTTAGCTGCCTTTGAACTGATTCTAACTTCTGAATGCCCTTTTTAAAAATGTGGAGCCCAAAACTGAATCTCATTACCGATGTGGCCTTACAAGTGATTTAAAGAAGGGTAACAATACGTTGGGATCCCGGGATCTAATCTCTTTTTATACACCCTAATATATCTTGTTTGCTTTTGCAGCTGCTGCCTGACACTGAGTGCTGCTGCTCAGCTTATTTGTAAGTAGAATACCCAAGTCCTTCTCCTGTTCTGTAGTCCCAAGTTTACTTCCATTTAATGTACAGTATATGAAGCTATAGGATTACTCCGTCCTAGGTGCATTACTTTACATTTATCAACATTAAATCTCATGTGCCAAGTATCTGCCCATTCTGACATCATATCCAGATTTTTGTAATATTGTACTGTGCGAAGGACACAATGAATGAATTAACCTATTCCTGCCGTGGCAATTTTACATTTTCGCGTTTTAGTCTTTTCCTCCCCTTCTTCTAAGAGGCATAACTTTTTAATTTTCCCACCATTATTGCCGTATGAGGTCCTTTTTTTGTGGGACAAGTTGTACTATTGAATAAAACCATTTACTCTGCTACATATGGAACTGGAAATTGAGAAATAAATTCTAAATGCGGTGAAAATTTTCACAATGGTTTTTTAATTTGCCATATTCATTATATGGTAAAATTGACCTAGCAGTACAATTCCCCAGGTCAGTACAACTTTAAAGATACCAAACATGTATAGTTTTAACTTTTTTTATTTAACTGGTGAAAAAATTCAGAAATATGTCAAAAAAAAAATAACACACCGCTCTTGGCTAATTTTCTAAGACCCGTAAACAGGGCTCTGGAGTCGGTAAGCCAAACTTCCAACTCCTCATTTTCCCTGACTCAGACTCCCTCATCCAGTTGGAACCAGAAGTTTACATACACTATCTTAAAAGACAAATATACATGTTTTTCTCACTATCTGACAAAATCAGAATAAACCTTTTCCAGTTTTAGGTCAATTAGGAACCAAAATTATTTATATATTTCCCAAATGCCAGAATAATGAGAGCGAGAATGCAGAAAGTAATAAAAATGTCTTAAAACAAAGTCAAAAGTTTAGATGCATTTCATTAGTATTTAGTACCATTGCCCTTACACTGTATGACATGGGTCAAACATTTTGGACATTCTTCCACAAGCTTCTCACAATAGTTGGCAGGAATTTGAGCCCATTCCACCTGACAACTGGTGTAACTTAGGCTGCTTTCACACCTCCGGTTTTTGCTCTGCGGCACAATACGGCGCTCTGCAGAAAAACCGCAACCGTTTTTTTTGCCGCCGGTTGTGGGGTTTTTTTGCATAGACTTACATTAGTGCCGTATGGGCTTGCGTTCGGTCCGGTTTTTGCCGCATGCGGCAGATTTAGCCGATGCCACGGGTTGCCTGCAACGTTTTTTGCTCTGGCAAAAAAAAAAAATGCATCCTGCCGCTGCGGCGCATTTTTCAATGCATGCCTATGGACGCCGGATGCGGCTCGATGCGTAAAAAACCGCATCCGGCCGCCGCATGCGGTTTCTTCCACTGCGCATCCTCAGTAGCGTGCCGCAACCGGAAAAAAAACGGACTGGCCGCATGTAAAAACTTATGCAAAGGATGCGGTGTTTTCGCCGTATCCGTTGCATAGGTTTCACAGCCGGATTGAGCCGCACTGCTCAAACCGGATGTGTGAAAGTAGCCTAAGTCATGTTTGTTGGTCACCTTGCTTGCACCTGCCTTTTACACTTTGCCCATACATTTTCAATAGGACTGAGATCAGGGTTTTGTGATGGCCACTCCAAAATATTGACTTTGTTATCCTTAAGCCACTTTGTAACCAGTTTGGCAGTATGCTTCGGATCAATGTCAATTTGAAAGACCCATTTCCGCTAAAGCTTTAGGTTCCTGTCTCATGTCTTGAGATGTTGCTTCAGTATTGCCACAATCTTCTTTCCTCATGATGCCATCTAGTTTGTGAAGTGCACCAGTCCCTCCTGCACCAAAACAACTCCACAACATGATGCTGCCACCCCCGTGTTTCACAGTTGTGATGGTGTTCTTAGGCTTCAAAGCTTCTCCCTTTTTCCTCCAAACGTAACAATGGTCATTATGGCCTAACATTCCATTTTTTATTTAGCCAGACCACAGGACGTCTCCAAAAATTAAGGTCTTTGTTCATGTGTGCATTTGCAAACTTTAATCTGGCTTTATGTTTCTTTTGGAGTAATGGCTTCTTCCTGGCAGAGTGGCCTTTCAGCCCCTATTGATACAGTACTCGTTTCACTATGGATAATGACAAATCTTACCAGCTTCCGCCTTCATCTTCACAAGGTCTTTTGCTTTTGTTCTTGGGTTCATATGGACATGTTTGACCAAAGAACATTCAATTCTGGTATATAGAACCTGTCTCCTTCCTGAGCGGTATGATGGCTCAACATTCCTATCTTATTTGTACTTGTGTATAATTGTTTGTACAGATAAACAAGGCACGTTAAAGTACCGTATTTTTCGCTTTATAAGACGCACTTTTGTTCCCCCAAATTTTGGGGGAAAGTAGGGGGTGCGTCTTATAATCCGAATATACGGGAGGGGGGGTGTAATAAATTTTATATATGTACGTACATATATGTACACACACACAGTCCAGTGGAGGTGCGGGCAGCTCTGGAGCGGTGCTGGGGACTGCTTGGGGCTGGGAGCGGCAGCGTTTGATCTCCTGCTCCAGCTCATATATGCACAGCCGCTGTCCATCAGAAGCGTGGTGCTGAAACTGCATCACGCTGATGGGCTGGGGGAGCTGTGCATATTATCTGCCTGTGCTTACCTTTGATTGCACAGGATTCCCCCTCCCCCTGTGTTAGATATGGCCTCCTGCTGCCCATAGTAAAATAATAAACTCTTTACTCACCTTGTCTGCCTGGTCTCCCTCCTGCCGGCTGTGATTAGGAATGCAGAAATATCTCTCTGCTGTCCCGATCACATGACCTGCACTAGAACTAGGAAGTAGGAAGTGCAGGAGACAGGAGGAGTTCAACCCCGAGGAGGGACACACAAGACAGGACAGCGCTGCAGAAGGTAAAGAGTTTATTATACTAAAAGCAGCAACATGGGGGCGATATGTAACAGAGGGTGATGACTGCCTGCCACAGTGGGCCTGTCTGCCTGCCACAGTGGGCCTGTCTGCCTGCCACAGTGGGCCTGTCTGCCTGCCACAGTGGGCCTGTCTGCCTGCCACAGTGGGCCTGTGTGCCAGCCATAGGGGAAATGTGGCATCACTGGGGGACGTGTTCAATATAAGGTGGCCATATCCAGATTAAGGGGGCTAATTTTAGGATGAGGGGGCTATGAGGGACATATACCCTATTGTATTTGTTAGACGGACACTGGCATTATAAGACGGACCCCATTTATTAAAAAATTCTCTATTCCTTCACCAAATTTGGGGGTGCGTCTTATAATCAGGTGCGTCTTATAAAGCGAAAAATACGGTATGTGGAAATTGCACCCAAGAATAGAATGAACCAGACTTGTGCTTCTCTACCTGAGATCTTGGCTGCTTTCTTTTGACTTCCCAATGATGCTCCACAATATAGCAGTGTGTTTCAGGTGTGCATTAAAATACATCCACAGGTGTGATCTAATAAACTCACATGTTGCCAATAAACTTATCAGAAGCTTCAAAAGACATCATGGGCTGTCCCATATTGTTTAAAGGCATAGTACTCTTAAGCCTGCTTTACACGGTACGACCGATTGTGCGATTTCACAATCGATCGTACCCGCCCCCGTCCTTTTTGCGCCACGGGCAAATCGCTGCCCGTGTCGCACAAAGTTAGTAACCCCCGTCACACATACTTACCTCTCGTGCGACCTCGCTGTGGGCGGCGAACGTCCACTTCCTGGAGTGGGAGAGACGTTCGGCGTCACAGCGACGTCACACGGGCGCCGGCCAATAGAAGCGGAGGGGCGGAGATGAGCGGGACGTAAACATCCCGCCCACCTCCTTCCTTCCACATAGAGACGGCGGCGGCCGCGGGAGGCAGGTGAGCTGCTCATCGTTCCCGTGGTGTCACACGGAGCGACGTGTGCTACCACGGAAACGATGGTCAACTAAAGTAACCGATATTATGGAACCTAACGACCAGTACCCGACTCACGATTTGTGAGCGATACTGCGTCGCTAGGAGGTGTCACACAGGCCGGCATCGCCAGCGATGCCGGATGTGCGTCACAAAAACCGTGACCCCGACGATCTATCGCACGATAGATTGCCTGGTGTAAAGCAGCCTTTACTGTATGTAAACTTTTGACTTTGCAGAAAGTCAATAAAAATGCCTTTGGTTCCCAACTGATCTAAAACGGGAAAGATTTATTCTGATTTAATGTCAGATAGTGAGAAAAACATACGTGTGCCTTTTTAGATAGTGTATGTAAACATCTGGTTTCACCTGTACATTACTTGTTTGTGATAAATTTACTGTAGTAAAATGATAACATCACTACTTCTGAAGCTGAAGTGCAGCACAGATTCACCTCAACTAAAAGCCTAGATTTTTTGATCAGGAATAGCACAGACATTTATAGAAATTTCATAACTTTCCAAAATTCTTATGGAAAAACATTAATCATATACTGCATTGAAACGCTGTACCCAATTTATTATAAATTTTAGGAGTCTGAGTCGATCCATTTTATACAGACTCCAACTCAGACTCCACAAAAATGAACACCAACTCTGACTCCACGTCTGACTTTACAGCCCTGCCCGTAAAGTTTTCATTTTTGGGGACCTGGGGCTTAGTGTTGGCTTATTTTTGCGGACTGAGCTGACATTTTTAAATTGTATGATTTTTTGGGCAAATTAGATTTTGATAGCCTCTTATTGCATTTCATTTAACTGTTGCGACGACCAAAAAAATACTGGCATTTTGTTTTTTTTTCCGGCAAAGTCAGGGAGCAGACAAATACCAGTATAGCCCATGTCAGTAAAGGGATAATGATGTTATTCCAGTAGTACGGCTTGTGACTGTACTATTCAAAGTATAGGGCAGTTCTGTATTGACTAGACACCTGCCCAAACTAACTACAACAAAAAGGTAGTGACAATAGTGGCTGATACATAGCACCCTCCTTGAAGTCGCCAACATCGTTGGACGCCACCATTTCTGCTCAGCGTGAATCCACTAATATCAGTGAACAGCACTGAGACCTACTGGTCCCTTGTTCGGCAACACTATGACGCCTATGCCTTGTGGTGTGGTCAGGTACCCTTTCTGGCCGTCTAGCACGCAGACCACACTGATGTACACAGGTACATCGTCCCAACATGACACTTGGCTGCCTCTCACCTCCCTCAACCCATTCACCCCCCAGCCTGTTTTCATATTTAGGACTAAGCCACTTTTTTCAATCCTAACCAGTGTCACTTTATCATGAAAAAACTGCAAAGCTTCAACATATCCCAGTGATTGAGACCTTTTGTTTTGTTACATATTGTATTTCATGGTCATGGTAAATTTAGTACAATATTTTTGCGATTATGAAACTTTTCCAATTTTCAAACTTTGAATTTTATGCCCTCAAACCAGTGTTATGTCACCAAAAATTGTAGACATGTGGGAAATGTTTATTAATTTTGTAATAGTCATTTTTAGGAAGTTAGAAGGGTTAATAGTTTAAGGAATTTCTAATTTTTCCAACAAAATTTACAAATCCATTTTATTTAGGGACCATCACATTTAAAGTGACTATGAGGGGCCTAAGTGACAGAAAATATCCAAAAGTGACACCATTATAAAAACTGCAGCCCTCAGACTGCTCAAAACCACTTCTGGAAGTTTAATAACCCTTTAGATGCCTCACAGGAACTAAAGAAATATGGAAAGAAAATTTGAAACTTTTACCTTTTTCCCACAAAAATGTTACGTTAGCCCCAAATTTTGCTAACAAGGGTAACACGAGAAATTGCTCCATACAATTTGCTTTGCAATTTCTTTGAGTACAGATACCCCATGTGTAGTAGAAATCTACTGTTTGTATGCACAGCAGGGTTCGTAAGGGAAGGAACGCCATTTGAGTATGAGTGCAAAACAGGCTGGAATTGTTAGTGGACGCCATGTCACGTTTGGAGAGCCCCTAAATGCTACAACAGCAGAAATCCCCCTCAAGCGACATTTTGGAAATTACACCCCTCTGGGAGTTCATCTACAGGTGTAATGACGATTTAGCCTCTGGAAAACACCCATGGAGTCAAAACGCAGTGATGTTGCAGAATTAAAAATTGCAAATAAGCCCCTGTAATGTCTGTACATTGTAGCCGACCTCATGCTTCTGGAAACACACACCCCGTAAATTAAACGGGCTTTCCTCACTTAAATAATACCATACATGAGGATGTTAAATGTGGTTTAGGCACATTGTGGTGCTAAGAATGGAGGGTGGCGTTTTGGATTTTGAAGTGTAGCTTTTGCTATATTTTTTTTTTTCAGGGGGAAGCCATTGCGTACTTTTCTCGAGACTTTGTGGTACCAGTAAGGTAGAAGCCCCCAATATTTCCGTTAATAGATGTCTGACCTCAGTGGGGACTTGTGAGTTGAGCTGAATGTTATTTGGTGGCAATTTAGGTACAGAACATTTTGGATCAGTTCATATTTATCCTGTGCTCTATGCTGAGCACTTACATTAGGGTTTCCATCTATGAGGGTTGAATGAAAAATAATGTCTCCACCTTCGTAACTTGGCTTTCGATGGGAATAATTTAATAAATCAAATGCAGAAATCATAATTTAAAATGTGCTCTTTAATTACAGATATTCACTTTTCCACAGTCACCAGACAATTGGATACCCTTCTACCAACAATAAACAAGTTTTCTGAAGCCACCAAGGAAGAAGTCAACACTGTTTACGCAAATGCAGATTATGCACACATCTCTGATTGATACCACGGCTGTGGAGTCGGAGTCGTGGATTCTGAGTCGGAGTTCATTTTGGTGGAGTCGGAGTCTGTATAAAATGCACCGACTCCAAAAACATAATAAACTAGCTGTACTACCCGGCTTCGCCCAGGTTAATAACTGCTGTTAACAAAATAGAATGTATTAACAAAAATGTATTCTGCACACAAAAACCACAAAACAAATAGATAATGTAATAATTACATTTCTGTCTATATTAACCAATCAGAGCTCAGATTAATTAACTGTAGCAAAATAGAAGCTAAGCTGTGATTGGTTGCTATTGGCAGCCTGATAAATCTCCAGGCAACAGAAAGCCCTCCCCCTTGACAGTATATATTAGCTCACACATACACATAATAGACAGGTCATGTGACTCACAGCTGCTGTATTTCCTATATGGTACATTTGTTGTTCTTGTAGTTTGGCTGCTTATTAATCAGATTTTTATTTTTGAAGGCTAATACCAGACTTGTGTTTTAGGGCAATTATGTGGCGAGGTTGTTGTATGTGTGGTGAGATGTGTGCTGAGGGTGGTATATGTGTTCAAGCACGTGGTAGTGTGTGGCGCATTTTGTGTGTGTGTGTTCATATCCCCGAGTGTGGTGAGTATCCCATGTCGTGGCCCCACCTTAGCAACCTTACGGTATATACTCTTTGGCGCCATCGCTCTCATTCTTTAAGTGCCCCTTGTTCACATCTGGCAGCTGTCAATTTGCCCCCAACACTTTTCGTTTCACTTTTTCCCCATTATGTAGATAGGGGCAAAATTGATTGGTAAATTGGAGCGCGCGGGGTTAAAATTTCGCCTCACAACATAGCACCCGGCGCTGCCCGGGATAGTAACTGTCTCTTTCCCTCTCTTTTCCTGTGTCTGTCTCTTTGTCTCTTTACCTGTCTGTGTCTCTTAACCTGTCTCTCTCTTTCCCTGTCAGTCTGTCTCTTTGTCTGTGTGTGTCTCTTTTTGTCTGTCTCTTACCCTGTCTATGGCTGTTTCTTACCCTGTCTGTGTCTGCCTCTTTCCCTGGCTGCATTGTGACACGCCAACATTCCATATAAGGGCGTGGCTGCACATTCTTCTGAAGTTCTGGCTGCACTGTTGCTCCCAGCTCCATAGCACCCGGCGCTGCCCGGGATAGTGGCAGTCACTTTCCCTGGCAGTCACTTTCCCTGTGTCTCTCTCTTTTTGTCTGTTTCTTACCCTGTCTGTGTCTGCCTCTTTCCCTGGCTGCATTGTGACACGCCAACATTACATATAAGGGCGTGGCCGCGCATTCTTCTGAAGTTCTGGCTGCACTGTGGCTCCCAGCTCCATTCGCTTTAATGGAGGCAGTTTTTTTGGTGAATAACTGTAAAGAGCGGGGTTAAAATTTCCTCTCAAAACATAGCCTATGACGCTCTCGGGGTCCAGAAGTGTGAGTGTGCAAAATTTTGTGGCTGTAGCTGCGACGGTGCAGATGCCAATCCCGGACATACATACACACACACACACAAACACACACTTCGCCCGGGTTAATAACTGCTGTTAACAAAATAGTCTGTCATTTTCCCTGTGTGTCTCTTTCCCTCTCTTTCCCTGTCTCTCTCTTTCCCTGGCTGCATTGTGACACGCCAACATTCCATATAAGGGCGTGGCTGCGCATGGTTCTGAAGTTCTGGCTGCACTGTGGCTCTCAGCTCCATTCGCTTTAATGGAGGCAGATTTTTTGGTGAATAACTAAAGAGCGGGGTTAAAATTTCCCCTTAAAACATAGCCTATAACGCTCTCGGGGTCCAGACGTGTGAGTGTGCAAAATTTTGTGGCTGTAGCTGCGACGGTGCAGATGCCAATCCTGGAAACACACACACACACACACACACACACACACACACAGCTTTATATATTAGATTGGGGACAGTAGTGCAATGCAGAATGTGATTAACATTTTTTTCATAGGAATTTGGGAAACTTATGAAATGTCCTATAAATGTCTGTTCTATTCCTGATCTAAGGCTACGTTCACACACAGCGTTTTTGCTGTGTTTTCTGAGGATACGTTTTTCAGCTGCAAAAATCAGATCAGCTTTTTAAAAAAACGCATCACCTGAAAGGTTTTTGAGCTCATAAATAATGCTTTCAATAGCAAAAGCAGATTAGAAAAACACCACACAAACTGACTTGCTCATTCTTTGTGAGGATCCTCACAAAACGCTGTGTTTGCATGTCCTATCTTGAAACGCATTGCCTTTGCTGGATACCCAGAGTCACTGCAT
>NC_134362.1:112535492-112555492 GCF_048569485.1 Anomaloglossus baeobatrachus
TGAAGAGATTTCTCTTAAAAGGTTCGAAAGGAGGAAGCTGAAGACCTCCGAGAACCAGATTCAGATCCCAGGGATCTAAGGGGTGGCGATAAGGAGGGACCAAATGCGCTGCCCCTTTAAGAAAGGTACGGACCTGAGGGAGAGAAGCCAGCTGCTTCTGGAAAAAAATTGACAAGGCAGAAACTTGACCTTTAAGGGTACTGAGGGCTAGTCCCGAGTCCAGACAGTCTTGCAGAAAGGCAAGCACATCAGGGATTGAAAAAAACAAGAGGCGACCGGTGAGGACGGTCACACCAGGAAAGATAGGTCTTCCAGGTCCTGTGATAGATACTGGCGGAGGAGGGCTTCCGAGCATTAAGCATGGTATGAACTACCTTAGAAGAAAGACCTGACTTGGCTAGAATCAAGGATTCAAGCGCCATGCCGTCAAATGCAGCTGTGCTGTATTCTGGTGGAATATTGGACCTTGCGACAGAAGATCCGGGCGGTCGGGGAGATGCCAGGGAGTGTCGCTGAGAAGTTGGAGAAGCTCTGGGTACCAGGCTCTCCTGGGCCAGTCCGGGGCCACGAGGATCACGGGAATTCCCTCCGCCTTGATTTTCTTGATTACTCTCGGAATGAGAGGAAACGGAGGGAAGATGTAGGGCAGGCGAAACTGCGACCACGGGAAGACTAGAGCGTCGGAGCCGAGCACTAGCGGGTCTCTCGACCGGGATATGAAGGGATGTACCTTGGCGTTCATCCGAGACGCCATGAGGTCCACATCTGGGAGTCCCCAATGAAGAGTGATCTGATGGAACACTTCGTCGAGGCGGGACCATTCCCCTGCCGCTAGACCCAGTCTGCTGAGAAAGTCTGCAGCCAAGTTGTCTACTCCCGAAATATGGACAGCTGAAATAATGGGAATGTGCATCTCTGCCCAAAGAAGAATCCTATATACTTCTTTCATCGCTGCCCTGCTGCGAGTTCCTCCCTGACAGTTGATGTAAGCCACAGCCGTGGCATTGTCTGACTGGATCCGAACAGGGAGACCAAATAGCAAGGGCTGAGAGTTCTGAAGGGCCAAAAATATGGCTCTGATCTCTAGAACGTTGATGTGAAGGGAGAGTTCGGAGGGAGACAAGCGTCCGTGAACAGTGTGGTGGAGAACACCGCTCCCCAGCCTATGAGGCTGGCATCTGTCGTGACTAACTTGCCAGTGGACAGGACGGAAGGACTTCCCTTGAGATAGGGATGAGACTTGAGTCCGCCAGACGAGGGAGTGGAGCGCAGTCCGAGATAAGCGGACTGACCGGTCTAGAGAAGCTGAATTCTTGTCCCAGAAGGATAAAACATCCAGTTGTAGAGGGTGCAGATGGAATTGGGCAAAGGACACGGCTTCCATGACTGCCACCATCTTGCCGAACACGCTCATCCCATTCCGAAGGGATGTGTGACGGCGGGAGCGGAGGGATTGGGCGGCCCGGATGAGGGAAGACCTCTTGTCTTCTGGAAGAAAAACCCGGGACTGAGCCGTGTATCAGCATACCTAAAAAGGTGATGCGCTGACGAGGAATGAGGGATGACTTGTTGAAGTTGATAAGCCACTCTAGCCTTGACAGCATGTCTAAGCATATCTGCACGCTTTCTGCAAACTTGAGGAGAGCTCCCCTTGACAAGTAGGTCGTCCAAACAGGGAAAGACCAGAACGCCTCTGGGGTGCAAAATGGACATGACCTTTGTGAAGACCCAAGGCGCTGTGGCCAGTCCAAAGGGGAGGGCCCTGAATTGGTAATGACAATGTCCTACGGCAAAACGAAGGAACCGTTGATGGGATACACATATGGGAATGTATAAATAAGCATCTTGAACATCTATGGATGCTAGGAATTCTTCCGGTTCCATGGCGGCTAGTACTGCTCTCAATGACTCCATTCGGAAGGTCTGAATGCGTACGGATCTGTTCAGTCTTTTGAGATCCAGGATAGGGCGGAAAGAGCCATCTTTTTTGGGAACGACAAAAAGGTTTAAATAGAAACCTTTGCCGCGCTGTTCCAGGGGCACTGGAATGATAACGTTTGCTTTTTGTAACGAGGCTATGGCCTGGCTTTGCGTTTCGGACTTGGGAGACGAGAACGCAGAAACCTGGTGGCCGGCAGGGAATGGAAAATCGATCTTGTAACCTGAGGTGACGATTTCTCGAACCCAAGCATCGTGAGTGTGGTCTAGCCAGATATCCTGAAAAAGCAGAAGCCGCCCTCCAACAGGAGTCGGATCTGAGGGATACCTGGCGTCTTGCTGAGGGGGCCCTGTGCAGGTCGAGGTCCCTTAGGTTTAGGTTGTTTGGAGTGGGAACGCCAAGAAGAGCCCCTTGAGGGGCCGGATCCTCGATCTGAGAGTTGGGACGATCCTTGTACTGAAGGTTTTTGGGAGACGGGCCGAAAGGACTGCCTGCGCCAAGATGATTTTTTTTTAAATTCCTGGATACAGGCTGCTTTTGTGGAAGAATGGTACTTTTTCAAACTTTGGTCAAACTAGTTGCATCTAGGGAGCCGTGAAGAAAATAATTAGAGGCTAGGGAGATCAAATCAAGGATCTCAAAAGCCTCCGGAGGAATATTACAAGAGCGAAGCATGCTGCATAGGTTCTTACTCCACACACCCATAGCTCTCGCGACCCATGTCAAGGCAAACAGGGGGCGAAGAGAGGAGCCTGAAGCCTGGAAAATAGACTTGACCGCCGCATCAACTGCGCGGTCGGACGAGTTCCTTGAGAGGCGCTGTCTGAAACGGACGTAGCCGTGTGTTTAGCCAGCCTGGATACTGGCGGGTCTACAACGGGGGGTACTGACCAGGTCTTAACCATTTGAGATGGAAAAGGATAAGCGAATGAAGTGAAAGGTTTTTATTAAACCTTCTATCAGGGAGATCCTACCGTTTAGACACGATTTGACGAAAAACCGGATCCTGGGCCGGAGGCTTCTTAGCCCGCTTGATCGCCGACTGAGAAGTCGGATCCGGAGGCTGATCAGAAATCGACAAAGAGTGATTGACAGCCGAAATTAGTGTGTCTTCTATATGCCTAGACTCGGAAGGGACATCTGAATCAGAGTCAGAGTCTTGGGAATCGTGACTACTAAAAGTCACAGAGCCCGGTCAGACCGACCATCGTCCGAGTCAGAAGAGGCGTAGAGGTCGCAATGGCACCTCTTGGAAGCAGCCATTTTATGTTCTGGGGAAGAATGACCAGACGAAGCAGGCGGACTCCTCTGAAGGAGCTGAGCCGGGGGAAGGCTGCCTGAGGTTTGGGATATCTGAGTGACAAGGTCATCTATCCTTTTAGACATTAGAAGAGCCCATGCAGGAAAAACCTCATCAGATGGGGGTGCTGCCTGGCCGGTGGACGGGGCAGAATCCAAAACCTGCGCGGCCTCCTGGTCCGGCAACTGGGTCTGTTGTGACACGATAGTGGGGGCATCGCAGCCCCGGCATAGTGGATAGCTTCGGCCATTAGAAAACGAGCATCCACAGGTGGTACAAGCATAGTACAGGTCCGTAGAGGACGCCTGGGAAGCTTTATCACCATTGCGGTTATGCATGTCAGCAACAGAGTCCTACAGCCCTATATAGGGATATGCTGCTGTTAGTATGAGTGAGGAGCAACTAGCAGTATTATAAAGTGACTGCTATGCACAGCCGGTATATACCGATAGCAAAATGGCATATACTGTCAAACAGTCGGCATATACCTGCAGGCAGAGCCAGTTGTTACCGCTAGTAGCTGATATACACAGCTAGCCAGCAGGCGCACACCGCTAGAAAGACAGCGATATACTGCTGAGCAGAGCGGTATAAAGTGCTGCAGAAGTGCAGAGCCAAGGAGGCGATCTCAGCCATGACTGCTCCCCACGTGGAAAATGGCATCCAGTGTTCCTGGCAGCTTGGAGGAGAGAGACGGCACCCGGAGACTGATTGGTCTCAGGGTTGGGACTAAGCGTGACGGCCAATCGGAAAGGAGCTGCTCCTGAGTGAGGGAGCGGCTTCCAGAGCAGTGAGAGGGGGCGCTGCTAGAATGCAGGCCGAAGCCGGGGGCTAAATTAATGATGCTCCCCGGGAACACTGCCTGCATCGCCCCACCGGCGCCTTTCCAGGCGGCGGTTTGGATGCAGGGGACAGATGACTCGTCGTCTCCCTTCCTGCTCCTGGCTCCGTCTGAAGACGCATCGGTAACGGATGCGGGGATCTCAGGGACGCATCTTCGGCTCAAGGCTGAAGCAGGTCCTCGGCTCTGCTTAGCCGTCTGAAGCTACCTTGGTGTCAGGTGCTTCCAGGGAGCCTGGAGGGGTACGCAGACCCGACCACTTGGGCGCGAGGGAAGACTGACGGCTTGTGCACGGCAGGTTTCCTCTGCCCGTACGCAGGGGGGGGGGGGGGGGGGGGGAACGAGGGTGGCAGGGCACCCTGGTATTGCCCCTTATCAAAAATAGAATGAATAAGAAAAAACTAAATAAAAAATAAAAATCAAAATAAGCTGGCCTGAGGCACCTGGTAGGGCAAGGCCAGACATGTCAGCCTCCCAGCTGACACTAGGAAAAAAAACTGAGCTAGTTTCCTGCCTAGCTAGGGTATATGCTGTGGGAGGAGGAGCTAACACTTTTTTTAATCTAGTGTCACACCTCCCCTGGAGACACCATACCACCCACTGTCTGTGTCCCCCAATGAAAAGGCGAGAAAGGTATATATATTTTACACACACACACACACACACACTATTTCTCGGACTATAAGTCGCACTTTTTTTCACCCAAATGTTGGGGGAAAGTGGGGGGTGCGTCTTATAGTCTGAATGTAGGGCTGCGGGAAATGAGGGTGCTGTGGTGGAGCGGGTCAGGATGCGGGCCGTATAGCAGGATGGGGGTATATGAGCAATGATGGGGGTATATGAGCAATGATGGGGGTATATGAGCAATGATGGGGGTATATGAGCAGGATGGGGGTATATGAGCAGGATGGGGGTATATGAGCAGGATGGGGGTATATGAGCAGGATGGGGGTATATGAGCAGGATGGGGGTATATGAGCAGGATGGGGGTATATGAGCAGGATGGGGGTATATGAGCAGGATGGGGGTATATGAGCAGGATGGGGGTATATGAGCAGGATGGGGGTATATGAGCAGGATGGGGGTATATGAGCAGGATGGGGGTATATGAGCAGGATGGGGGTATATGAGCAGGATGGGGGTATATGAGCAGGATGGGGGTATATGAGCAGGATGGGGGTATATGAGCAGGATGGGGGTATATGAGCAGGATGGGGGTATATGAGCAGGATGGGGGTATATGAGCAGGATGGGGGTATATGAGCAGGATGGGGGTATATGAGCAGGATGGGGGTATATGAGCAGGATGGGGGTATATGAGCAGGATGGGGGTATATGAGCAGGATGGGGGTATATGAGCAGGATGGGGGTATATGCCAGTATATAGCAGGATGCGGCCATATGCCAGTATATAGCAGGATGCGGCCATATGCCAGTATATAGCAAGATGGGGGCTATACCAGGATGAGGGACATATACTGTATATACTAGGCAGGACGATCATTACCAGGCTGGGGTACCTTAGTAGAGAATTTGGGGACATTACCCCCATAACAGTGTCAGCAGCAGATCCTCGCCCCATAACACTGTGTCATGACCACATTTTTTGCTTAAAATTTTATTTTCCCATTTTCCTTCTCTAAACCAGGGTGCGTCTTATAGTCCGAAAAATACGATATGTAATTGAGTCGAAGGTTTGGCTTACAAACTCCACAGCCCTGATTTATACGACGATCATCCCGAATCTGCCTGCATTTTGCATTTTTAAAACGTTTAAGTGGTTGCAGTCACAGGAAGTCTAACTGTTTCTTTGTCATTCAAGTCAGACGTTCCCGGCTCAACATCTTTAGGCTATGTCCAAACGCGGCGTTCTTGATTTGACAAAAAAAAAAAAAAAAAAAAAGCACCCTCTGGCAGACTGACAACAGTAAACACCGCGTTTGACAAAAACATGCATCCAAAACGTATGCGTTTTGGATGCATTTTTGACAGTGCGGTTCCACGGCGATTCAGCTCTGCTACATCCCGGTCACCTAGCGCATGACTGCCCACTGATAGTGCCGCACAATGAGAATGAACTCGGATGAACTTCACCCGCCTTCATTGTCATCGCGCTGCTCTGTCTCTGTGTGCTGTCATGAACTCGGATGAACCTCTGAGGTCAGTGCTAGGACACAGGAAGCAGTGCGGGGTCCGCAGCAGTGACGTCAGAGCTTCACCCGAGTTCACTGTCATCATGCGGCTCTGTCTGTGTCCCGGCTTGATTTGTGGTCACAGGTGAAGGACTCACCGGTGACCGCAAATCCCCTTAGTGACTGAAGTGAGCTGCGCGATCAGCGGTGCCGTCACTCAGGTTACCCGCGGCCAAAGCTGAAGTCCTCCGCCTGAAACTGCAAATCACCTGAGGGCAACGCTGATCTTGCGGCTCACTTCAGTCACTCGGGTGATTTGCTGTCACAGGGGGCGGACTCCACCTGAGTGACGTCACCGCTGATAGCGCGACTCACTTCAGTTGCTCCATGGAGCTCACAGCTAGCGGTTGTGCTCTATGGCCGCTCGCTGTCAGCTTCCGATGTAGCAGAGCTGAAAGAGTCATGGGACCTAGTGTGGATTACGTTGGACCTGGAGGGGTGTTTGGGGATTAATAAAGTGGTGAAAGAGGGTGTTTTTTGTCTTTTATTCCAAATAAAGGATATTTTGGGTGTATGTGTTTAATTTCTTTCACTTACAGGTTAATCATGGGGGTTGTCTCAGACACCTGCCATGAATAAGGCTGCTTTCACACTACGTATTTTCAACATGCGTCATGAACTTTTTTTGCTGTAAAAACGGATCCTGCTTTTACAGCAAAAAAACGCATGCAAACGCATGTGTTATTTTGCAGGATCATCTCACTTTAAGTTTATGGGCGGGCATTGGAGTCATGTGATTGGGAGTCAGTGGAACTGAACGTGAGACTGGGAGCCGGCTTCTGACAGCTGTGGAGGCTCGTGACCAAGGTAAACATCGGGTAACTTGCTTGGATACCCGATATTTATGTTGGTTACGAGCATCCGCAGGTGCTAGTAGAGCTGCCTGCTCCCTGCACACGTAACCATCGGGTAACTAAGAAGCGCTTTGCATGGTTACCCGATATTTATCTTGGTTACGAGTGTCCGCAGCTCTCAGGCGGGGGAGAGAGGGAGAGAGGGAGGGGGAGAGAAGGAGAGGGAGGGGGAGAGAGGGAGGAGGAGAGAGAGAGAGAGGGAGGGGGAGAGAGGGACTGATTACCCGAGGCTGGTTTCTGGGCATGCTCAGTAGAGCAAGCAGGATCCTGTCTATCAGCATGCCAGCGTTCACATGCGGTTGCATGCTGTTTAGTCAGGATCCAGCAATTTGCAGTATTTGGACGCAGCTCAAAAACGCTACAAGAAGCGTTTTTGAAAAAATGTTAAAAAACTGCAAGTCGCTGGATCCTCACTATAACGCACGCAAACGCATGTTGACGCGAGTCCATTGCAAATGCATTGAAATGAAAACGCATTTGCACTGGATCCGTTTTTGCATTAAAAAAAACGTTCAGGACGCATGTTAAAAAAAAAACGTAGTGTGAAAGCAGCCTAACCTAGGATTTAGTGGCAGCTATGGGCTGCCATTAAAGGGAATCTGTCAGCAGAAATGTCGCAATAAACCTAAAAGATTCCCCTTCTGCAGCTCCTGGGCTGCATTCTAGAAAGGTTCCTGTTGCTATTGTGCCCCCTTTGAGACCTAAATAAACACTTTATAAAGTCTTACCTTTTTGTATGCAAATCTTTTTTTATGGTCACTGGGGCAGGCTGTCTTGCGTCCGTTATTCTCCCTCCTGCCGCTTTACGCCGTCCCCCATTGCTCATTTCCATACCTGAGGACGCCGCCCAGTGCTCCCGAGGTCTCGCGCATGCCGCCCAGTGCCACTCTCTCCGGACTGAGCACTGTGCACAGTGTGACCGCTGGTGACGTGCTGCGCAGGTGTGGATTATGGGCGGTGCTGTGATTGTCATCAGCAGTGTCATCCAAGTACCCGCCCATAATTATACCCGCGCACAAGATTATGGGCGGGTACTTGGATGACGCTGCTGATGACAATCACAGCGCCGCCCATAATCTCACGCCTGTGCAATCACGTCACCAGCGGTCCCACTGTGCACAGTGCTCAGTCCCACGAGAGTGGCACTGGGCATGTGCGAGACCTCGGGAGCACTGGGCAGCATCCTCAGGTATGGAAATGAGCAATGGGGGACGGCGTAAAGCGGCAAGAGGGAGAATAACAGACGCAAGACAGCCCATAAAAACCATAAACCATGTGACCATAAAAAAAGATTTGCATACAAAAAGGTAAGACTTTATAAAGTATTTATTTAGGTCTTAAAAGGGGGCACAATAGCAACGGGAACCTTTCTAGAATGCAGCCCAGGAACTGCAGAAGGGGAATCTTTTAGGTTTATTGCGAAATTTCTGCTGATAGGTTCCCTTTAACTCCTTTTTACCCTGATTGCCAACGCACCAGGGCAATTCGGGAAGAGCCAGGCAAGGTCCCGGGGACTGTTGCATCTAATGGATGCGGCAATTCCGGGCAGCAGCTGGCTGTTTTCAGGCTGCCCCCAGCCTAAACGATAGGCCTCCCCAGTCTGAGAATACCAGCCCCCAGCTGTGTGGCTTTATCTTGGCTGGGTATCAATTGGGAAGGACCGCACATAGTTTTTTTTATGATTTATTTTATTGCATGATATTGACCCGCCCAGTGGCGGCTGTGACCGTTTCAGTGAGACAGGTGTCACTCAGCATGGGGGCTCGTCTGAATGCAACCAATCTTAGGCACTGGTGGGCTGGGGAAGCAGTGAATATGAGATGGCCTAATGAGCGGCCAGCACTTTCCAAAGCAGTAGAAGCCACCGGAGCAGTGTGACAGCTGTGCAGCGCCCGTGATCGGTGAGTATGAAGGAGTGAGACAGAGGGAGAGACTGACACTGACAGAGACCGAAAGACCTGCATTTTGTTTGTCAAAAAAGCATACAGAACGCAACAAAAATGCAGTGCAAACACACAGCTAAACATTTCGGTTGCGTTTTGACACATCTCATTCATTTCAATGGGTGGAAAATGCAACCAAAACGCCCCGAAGTGACATGCTGCTTTTCTTAGGCAATGATTTTGACAAATATTTAACTAACAAAACGCTTCCTAAAAAAAAGCAACGTGCGCATGGAATTTCCTGACTTCTCAGACTTTGCGGGGGAAGCACAACGCATGCATTTTGTCATTGACACGATGCAGTTTTAACCGCAGCCAAAACGCAGGAAAAAAAAAAAGCACACGTGCGGACATAGCCTTAAACTTACTGGTCCAACAATGCACAGTGCACACACAACACAATCGCCATAAACTGCTTGCATTCTCAGATGAATTTCCTTTGAGGTCACACATTCTGCTGTCAAGAATTCAATGACAGCATGTTGCTTAAGTCATATTGACCAATTGTCTGTTCCATTCGTTACACTATCAAGAAAGAAAGAAAAAATTGCTGTATATAGGGATCAACCAATAAGATTTTGTTCAGATCAAATATATTTTATTGGCACAAATTTTATACATACAAAAATATCCACACAGAACAGTGAAAAATAACAAGTAAAAACATCTAAAAACAGTCAACGAACACCCCAATACATAGGAACCTAGCACCAAGATCCTGAATAAAACTCCACTAGACGTACAAATCGATAATATTCACAGGCATAAATGCAGGATCTGTGTGCAAATTGTCACTGCAAACCCTATGCCATATAGTACTCTAGAGAATCGTACCCCTACTGGCACCACCATCAATAAATACAATATAATGAGTACAAAATACTAGCAAAAAAAGGGGATGAAGATTTCCTCATAAGGTTATCAATACACCCAATTCAATAATTAAACCAGGTGAGTCACAGACTATCCAGAATAATCCAAAAAGTCATCACCAAGATGTTTTACCCCTTGCCAGAAGTCTAATTTTAAGGTGGTGCGAGGCCTTAAAATTTATCATTTTTTGGCCCTTGAGGAAGCCACATCTCCAGTGGCGATACGCGTGGGGACACACCACATACTTGCCAGATGGGGTACGATTCTCTAGAGTACTATATGGCATAGGGTTTGCAGTGACAATTTGCACGCAGGTCCTGCATTTATGCCTGTGAATATTATCGATTTGTGCGTCTAGGAGTTTTATTCAGGATCTTGGTGTTGGGTTCCTAACATGGAACTATGTATTGGGGTGTTCGTTGACTGTTTTTAGAGGTTTTTGTTATTTTTCACTGTTCTGTGTGAACATTTTTGTATGTATAAAATTTGTGCCAATAAAATATATTTTTGATGATCTGAACAAAATCTTATTGGTTGATCCCTATATACAGCAATTCTTTTTCTTTCTTGATATGGTCTATTGTTGCTGGTGGTGATCCCAATAGGGGAAAGGTGCCCTCTTACTTCCTATGATAATTCTTTACACTAACACTTGTTCATTGCCAAGCCTTACCACCAACTGGAGCTGTACAGGAGAGTCCACTGAACAGTCCAGTACCTGCCGCATACCATGCTGCCATGTGCTGAGGAGCTACGAAGGTGGAGGCATTAATTTTCGTTCAACCCTCGTACATCTCAGAAATACACGATTCACGTGAAACCCAGGACGAATCCATTCCCTATAATGAGGCAGCAGAGTTGCTCTGCACTCCATTCCACAGAGTCTGTCTTTTCAAAAAGGTGCCCAAAATTGTTGTTGACCGCAATTTTGGGCACCCCTAAAAAGGCACGCAAAAAGATGGACAGTACGATTAGGCTGGGGCCACACGGGGACTACTGCGATCCACTTGCATGACACTTGGCTCGTGCTGGCAGTACAGCAGAGCCGAGTGTCATGCGTGTGTCCTTGCAACTGAGGTCCGTTCGTGCGAGCAGACCTCAGCTGCGGGGGGCGGGCCGGCACTCAGGAGGGGAGGGAGGGATTTCTCTCCCTCTCTCCTGCGTAGCCGGCTATTGCCATTCTCGCACTGCACTCGCGGTATACTGGTGCACTGGTACACTGATTTTTCTCTCGCCCCATTCACTTGAATGGGTGCGAGAGAAAGTCTCGCTTTACAATCGCAGCATGCTGCGATTGTTTTCTCGGTCCGATTGGGGCTGAGAAAATAATCACTCATGTGCGCTGACACAGGCTAGAATTGGTCCAAGGGGAATGCGATGTTTTATTGCACTCCACTCGCACTGTTTTTCCCGCTGTGTGGCTTAGGCCTTACAGTGATACCACAATTAGAGATTTTTTTATATTTTACAGTTTTTAACACCATGAAAATAATTTTATAGAAAAAAATATTTTTTTTGCGATGCTGTATTCTGAAAGCTATAGAATTTTTATTTTTTTGATAACAGATCTATGCTGTTTTATTTTTGCGGGACAAGATGATTTTTTTTTTAGAGATGCCATTTTTATTTACATATGACTTTTTGATCGTTATCTATTCCAATTTTTTTCAGCAATATGATAGAGTTTCTGTTACTTTTTATATCAGGTTGATCAGGACGTGGCGATACTAAATGGGTACTTTTGTCTTTTTTTAAATTAATATACATATTTATTGCTACCTTTTATTTTTAATTTTCTTTTTAGTTCTTCACTTTGATTTTATTCTCTTTTTAAAAGGAACTAACCACCAGGATTTTGCTATATATTGAAGAAAGGTACGGACCTGAGGGCGAGAAGCCAGCTGCTTCTGAAGGAAAAAAAAAAAAAAAAAAAAAAAAAATAAATCGACAAGGCAGAAACTTGTCCTTTAAGGGTACTGAGAGCAAGACCCGAGTCCAGACCGTCTTGCAGAAAAGCAAGAACATTAGGGATTGAAAAGGTCAGGGGCGACCGATTATGGCGGTCACACCAGGAAAGATAGGTCTTCCAGGTCCTGTGGTAAATGCTGGCGGAGGAAGGCTTCCGAGCATTAAGCATGGTATGAACTACCCTGGAAGACCCGATTTGGCTAGAATCAGGGATTCAAGCGCCACGCCGTCAAATGCAGCTGTGCTGTATTCTGGTGGAGTATTGGACCTTGCGACAGCAGATCCGGGTGGTCGGGAAGACGCCAGGGAGTGTCGCTGAGAAGTTGGAGGAGCTCTGGATACCAGGCTCTCCTGGGCCAGTCCGGGGCCACGAGGATCACCGGGATTCCCTCCGCTTTGATTTTCTTGATTACTCTCGGAATGAGAGGAAACGGAAGGAAGATGTAGGGTAGGCGGAACTGCGACCATGGAAAGACTAGGGCGTCGGAGCCGAGCGCTAGCGGGTCTCTCGACCGAGATATGAAGGGACGTATCTTGGCATTCATTCGAGACGCCATGAGGTCCACATCCGGGAGTCCCCAACGAAGACTGATCTGATGGAACACTTCATCGTGGAGGGACCATTCCCCTGCCGCTAGACCTTGCGTGCTGAGAAAGTCTGCGGCCCAGTTGTCTACCCCTGGGATATGGACAGCTGAAATAATGGGGATGTGCTTCTCTGCCCAAAGAAGAATCCTGAAGATACTTCCTTCATCGCTGCCTTGCTGCGAGTTCCTCCCTGACGGTTGATGTAAGCCACGGCCGTGGCATTGTCTGACTGGATTCGAACAGGGAGGCCCAGTAATAAGGGTTGAAGATTCTGAAGGGCCAGAAATATGGCTCTGATCTCCAGAACATTGATGTGCAGAGAGCGCTCGGAAGGAGACCAGCGTCCCTGAACAGTGTGGTGGAGAAACACCACCCCCCAGCCTATCAGGCTGGCATCCGTCGTGACTACCTGCCAGTGGACCGGGCGTAAGGACTTCCCTTGAGATAGGCATGAGGCTTGAGTCCACCAGACGAGGGAGCTGAGCGCAGACCGAGACAGGCGGACTGACCGGTCCAGGGAAGCTGGATTCTTGTCCCAGGAGGATAGAAGATCCAGTTGTAGAGGGCGCAGATGGAATTGGGCAAAGGACACGGCTTCTATGACCGCCACCATCTTGCCTAACACTCATTCCGTTCCAAAGGGATGTGTGACGGCGAGAGCGGAGGGATTGGGCAGCCCGGATCAGGGAAGACCTCTTGTCCTCTGGAAGGAAAACCTGGGACTGAGCCGTGTCTATCAGCATACCTAAAAAGGTGATGCGCTGAAGAGGAATGAGGGATGACTTGTTGAAATTGACAAGCAACCCTAGCCTTGACAGCGTGTCTAGGCATATCTGCACGCTTTCTGAGCAAACGTAAGGAGAGCTCCCTTTGACAAGAAGGTCGTCCAAAAAGGGAACGACCAGGATTCCTCTGGGGTGTAAAATGAACATGACGGCCGCCATGACCTTTGTGAAGACCCAAGGCGCAGTGGCCAGCCCAAAGGGGAGGGCCCTGAATTGGAAATGACGGTGTCCTACGGCAAAGCGAAGGAACCGTTGATGAGAGACACATATGGGAATGTGTAAGTAAGCATCTTGAACGTCTATGGAAGCTAGGAATTCTCCAGGTTCCATGGCGGCTAGTACAGCTCTCAATGATTCCATTCGGAAACTTCGAATCCGAACGAATTTGTTCAGCCGTTTGAGGTCCAAGATAGGACAGACAGAGCCATCTTTTTTGGGAACGACAAAAAGGTTTGAGTAGAAACCTTTGCCGCGCTGTTCCAGGGGCACTGGAATGATAACGTTTGCTTTTTGTAAAAAAGCTATGGCCTGAAATAAGGCCCGGTTTTGCGTTTTGGACTTTGGGAGACGGGAACGCAGAAACCTGTTGGCCGGCAGGGAATGGAAATCGATCTTGTAACCTGAGGTGACGATTTCTCGAACCCAGGCATTGGGGGGCAGGCCGAAAGGACTGCCTGCGCCAAGAAGATTTTCTGAAATTTCTGGCAACAGGCCGCTTTTGTGGTAGAATGGTACGTTTACCACCCGTCGCCTCAGATATGAGCTTGTCCAGGGATTCACCAAATAGACGAAGACCCTGGAAGGGAAGTGTGGACAGGGACTTCTTGGAGGCACTGTCCGCATTCCAGATCTTTAGCCACAGAACCCTGCGGGCGAAGACAGCATTGGCTGCCATTAGGGATGACCAGCTGGCTGCATCTATAGAGCCGTGAAGATAATTAGAGGCGAGAGAGAACAAATCAAGAATCTCAAGAGCCTCCGGAGGAATATTACAAGGGCGAAGCAACTTGCGCAGATTCCTACTCCACACGCTCATAGCTCTTGCCACCCATGTCATGGCAAACAGGGGGCGCAGAGAGGAGCCCGGAGCCTGAAATATAGATTTGACGGCAGCATCAACTGCGCGGTCGGACGAGTCCTTAAGAGACGCATGGTCTGAAACAGACATAACCGTGTGTTTAGCCAGTCTGGAAACTGGCGGATCCACAACGGGGGGTACCGACCAGGCCTTAACCATTTCCGGAGGAAAGGGATAAGCGAATGAAGAGGAGGATTTTTTTATTAAACCTCCTATCAGGGTGATCCCACCATTTAGATACGATTTGATGAAAAATCGGATCCTGGGCAAAGGACTTAGGAGGCTTCTTGGCTCGCTTGATTGCCGACTGAGAAGTCGGGTCCGAGGGCTGATCAGAAATCGACAGTGATTGACAGCCGCTATCAGAGTGTCTTCCATATGCCTAGACTCAGAAGGGACATTTGAATCAGAGTCAAGAGTCTCGGGAATCGTGACTACTAAAGGTCACGGAGCCTGAGTCAGACTGACCATCGTGTGAGTCAGAAGAGGCGGATCGGTCACAATGGCGCCTTCTGGAGACAGCCTTTTTACGTACTGGGGATAATACACCAGACGAAGGCGGGCTCCTCTGAGGGAGCTGAGCCGGGGAGAGGCTGTGGGAGCCTGTGGAAGGCTGAGATAACTGAGCGGCCAGGTCATTAACCTTTTAGACATCAGAAGAGCCCATGCAGGGATAGCCTCATCAGACGGGGGTGCTGCCTGAATGGCGGCCGGGGTCGAACCCACAGATTGCACGACCCCCTGGTCCGGCAACGCCTGTTGTGACATTGCAGTAGGGGCATCGCAGCCTCGGCAGAGTGGATAGCTTCGACCATTGGGAAACGAGCTTCCACAGGTGGTCCAAGCATAGTACAGGTCCATAGAGGATGCCTGGGAAGCTTTATCACCCTTGCGGTTTTTACGCATGTCAGCAACAAACGTACAATTATACTGTGAGCCTTTAGCAGTATTACACTACTGTGGGTGAGGAGCTAGTAGCAGTATTAGAAAGGGACTGCTATACAGAGCTGGTATTATACCAATAGTAAAGTGGCACACACTGCCAAACAGTCAGTATATACCTGCAAGCACAGCTAGTATATACCGCTGAAAGCTGATATACACCGCCAGCCAGCAGGCACACACCGCTAGGAAGACAGCGATATACCACTGAACAGAGCGGTATATAGTGCTGCAGAGTTGCAGAGCCAAGGAGGCGATCTCACCCAAGTCTGCTCCCCACGTGTAATGGCGTCCAGTATTCTCTGGCAGCATGGAGGGGAGAGACGGCCCACTAGAGGGAGCGGCTTCTAGAGCAGTGGAGGGGGCGTTGCTAAACATGCAGGCCGACGCCGGGAGCTAAATTAATGCTGCTTCCCCGGGATCACGGCCTGCATCGCCCCACCGGCGCCTCCTCAGGCGGCGGTTTGGATGCAGGGGACGGGTACACGTCGTCTCCCTTCCTGCTCTTGCTCCGTCTGAAGACGCGTCGGTCCTGGGATGCGGAGATCTCGGGGATGCATCTTCGGCTCAAGGCTAGCAGGCTCTCGGCTCTGCCTAGCCCTCTGGAGCTACCTCTGTGAGGTGCTTCCAGGGAGCCTTGAGGGGTATGCAGACCCGACCACTTGGGCGCGAGGGAAGACTGACTGCTTTTGCACACCAGGTTTCCTCTGCCCCTACACGGAGGGAAAACGGGGCGAGCACACCCTGGTATTGCCCCATAGTCAAAAATAGAATAAAATCACAAAGAAAAGAAATAAAAAACAGAAAACATGAACTGGCCTAGGGCTCAGGCCAGACGTGTCAGCCTCCCTGCTGACACTAAAAAGAACTGAGATATGTCCCGCCTAGCTGGGGTTATATGCTGTGGGAGTAAGAGCTAACTCTTTTTTAAATTTAGTGTCAAGCCTCCCCTGGAGACAACATATAACCCATGGTCTGTGTCCCCCAATGAAAAGGCGAGAAAGGAATATAATATTTTATATATACATATATATATATATTACACACACACACACACACACACACATATACACACACACACACACACACATATATATATACATACACACACACCTGTATATGTGTGTATGTATATGTGTGTATATGTGTATATAGACAGACACACACACACAGACACACACACACAGACACACACACACACACAGACACACACACACACACACACACACACAGACACACACACAGACACACACACAGACACACACACAGACACACACACAGACACACACACAGACACACACACAGACACACACACAGACACACACACAGACACACACACAGACACACACACAGACACACACACAGACACACACACAGACACACACACAGACACACACACAGACACACACACAGACACACACACAGACACACACACAGACACACACACAGACACACACACAGACACACACACAGACACACACACAGACACACACAGACACACACGAATGAAAGAAACACGGTCTGATGGAGCGCTATGGAGGCCACGGGGAAGAAAAAGTTCAATGTCTTTTATTAATTCACATAAACCATAACGCGTTTCGATATAGTCCAATATCTTCGTCAGGTGGATAACTAAATGAAGGATGGGGAGTGTTATTTAAAGGGGCAGGCGTAACATCATTGGCCAACAGCAGTCCAGCAAGATGTTAACCCTTGATGTATCCCACCCCTCCAATATATCAATTGCGATGTGAAAACATTTAAAAGCTTTATAAATTATACTTATCTAATAAAAATACACAATATTAATATGAACATGCAGTCCCTTATTAAATGTGAACATATCATGAATTGTAAAAACGGGGGAATATAAAAACGGGAGTAAAAAGTAATTCATATAAACATGTAATGATAAAACTCATATATAAACACACTACATATATATACACACACACACACACACACACACACACACACACATATATACACATATATACACACATATACACATTCTATCCATATAGGGATCAATCCGGGGTAGAATTAATAAGAGTAAAATTTAAAAATTTGTTCTCTGGTGATAAATATAATAATAATAAAAGACATTGAACTTTTACTTCCCCGTGGCCTCCATAGCGCTCCATCAGACCGTGTTTCTTTCATTCCTACAAATCGCTTCCCCTCTGAGGACACACGGCAGTAGCTGCTTGGACGGAGGTAGTACTCGCAATCAGGAACACTGATCTTCAGTGACTCCTCCAGACCGGCCGCACGGGGGCTTTCCTAGATTAACTCCTCGGCTGCAGGAGACCTGCCCGGCACAGCAGCACGTGTGGCTTATCTCCTGGAAGGATCTCCTGGACTCAGTCCCTGACAGCACAGGTTTATACAAACTTAGGCTAGGTTCACACACTGCGTTTTTTTGACGCTGCGTTTGTGCGATTTTTGCGGCAAAAACGCACCCGCGTCAAAAAAACGTGGCAAAAAACGTGCACGTTTTGCCGCGATTTGGTGCGTTTTTTGCTGCGTTTTTGCTCACTGCGTCTATGCGTTTTTTATCAGTGAACAAAAAAAAAAAGGTCTGATGTCATTTCCTTCTTCAATATGTTCTTCATTCTCCACTAATGTATGCAGGAGAGCAGACAGCTGCAGAACTACAAGTCTCAGCATACTCCATCCAATAGTGCATGCAGGAGAGCAGACAGCAGCTGCAGAACTACAAGGCTCAGCATGCTCCATCCAGGACTGTATGCTGGAGGGAGTCAGGGGGAGCAGACCTACAAGGCTTAGCATCCTCCATCCAATAGTGTATGCAGGAGAGCAGACAGCAGCTGCAGAACTGCAAGGCTCAGCATCCTCCATCCAATAGTGTATGCAGGATTTCTTTGCCCGCCCCCCCCAAAAAAAAAAAAAAAAAAAAAAAAAAAGGACGTGGGCTTCGCCATATTTTTGTATGCTAGCCGGGTACAGCAGGCAGGTACGGGCTGCCCCCAACCCCCAGCTGCCTATTTGTACCTGGCTGGGAACCAAAAATATAGAGAAGCCTTCTTTTTTTAATTATTTCATGAATTTCATGAAATAATTAAAAAAAAAAAAATGACGTGTGCTTTGCCTAATTTTTGTGTCCAGCCGGGTACAACTAGGCAGCTGGGGATTGGAATCCACAGTGCAGGGTGCCCATGCTTTCTGGGCACCCTCGCTGTGAATTGCAGTCCCGCAGCCACCCCAGAAAATGGCGCTTTCATAGAAGCGTCATCTTCTGGCGCTGTATCCAACTCTTCCAGCTGCCCTGATGCCGGGTGGCTCGCTGGGTAATAATGGGGTTAGGGCTAGCTGTATAGCTGGCCCTAAGCCCGAAATTCATGGTGTCACGCCAATTAGACATGGCCACCATGAATTTCTAGTAAAGATAAAAAAAACACACACAGAAAAATATTTTTATTAGAAATAAAACAACACAATTAGTGACTCCATCTTTATTGAAATAAAGAACCCCCCTCCGCAGTAATCCTGGGTCAAGGGTCCCGCGCCGTCCAATCCGGATCCAATATCATCTGATCGGTTTGCTGGAAGGCAAAGCGATCAGATTATGTGTCAGGTTCTAGAGGCTGAATCACATCACACATCAGCTGATTGTATAAAAGCCGTTTAAAAATATACTCACTTATGTGCTGATTACCGGCAGCTCCTGCAGCGCAGCCTGATCCCGTCCGATCGCTGCAGCAGCTGCCGGTAATCAGGGATGAAGTCTCCTGACGCATCCGCTGATAGATGAAGCTGGCTGGGCGCCCGCGTCAGCCCTAGACTTACGATCAGCTGATGCATCAGGTGACTGCATCAGGTGATCCATCACCAGGTCCTGCATCCTGCAGGCATACGTACCCGGGGAGACTGCACACTGCCGGAGCGGCGATACCGTGACAGGATCTGGGAGTGGGCATGGCACCGGGAGTCTGCAGACAGGCGAGTATAACTTTTTTTTTTCCTGCTGTTCACTTTTGATTGCCGCTTCCACCTCCCGCCCAGACTTGGCGCCGCACGGCAGCATACATGCCCAGGACGGGAGGTGGAAGCGGCGGTGACGGTACCGGGAGGATTCACGCTTCTGTGTTTACTGACAGAAGGAATCCTCTTCCTGTACACGTCACTTTACTACCCACCTCCTGCGTTTATAGCTGCGTTTTTGGTCTTAGAAACGCACCAAAACGCAGCTATATTTGCAATTTGCGTTTCTCATTGTGTCTCAACATCCCATTGCACTCAATGGATGAAAAGCGCAGTGAAAAACGCGGGAATAATTGACATGCTGCGTTTTTGTGGCACCATAAAAACGCAGCTGAAAAAAAACGCTGTGTGCAGACAGCAAAAATGAAAACTCAGACTTTGCTGGGGAAGCAAAGTCATGCAGTTTTCTGAGCAAAAACGCACCCGAAAACTGCGCAAAAACGCCGCGAAAAACGCACTGTGCGAACTTACCCTTATCACGTCTTTTACCAGGGTTGTGCAGGGTCTGCACACCTTATCAGGTGAGCAAATTTCATTCAATTGTTCTCACCGCTTACATTGTGACCCTACACATGCGCTCCTTGTTTTTCATTTTATCTACACACACAGAGATATATATATATATATATATACACATATACACACACATACATACACAGTGCCTACAAGTAGTATTCAACCCCGTGCAGGTT